>NW_028284222.1:0-36590 GCF_059516105.1 Syngnathus floridae | reverse complement strand
CCAGGTCCTCAGGGTTTTGATTACAACTGATGGTCACATCCGCTGGAGCAGTAAAACTTGGGGCCGTAGTATCTTCATAGGTGATAATTTGCTCTGCTGTACTGATATTACCGCATTGATCACTCATCGTCCAGGTTCGGATGATTGTCCCTGACCCGTAACAAGTGCTATTGGTATTGAAAACGTCAGCATAGCTTGATTGCAAAGTACTAGTGTCACAATTGTCAGAAGCGACAGTAATGGAGCCGGTTAAGCCGGTGTCATTATAATTTTGATCACAGCTGATGGTAATATCTGCCGGAGCTGTAAAGACTGGTGCAGTTGTATCAATCAAGCTAATCAATTGAGTTTGAATATTGGTGTTGCCACAAAAGTCGCTAAGGCTCCAACGACGGTAGACCAATGTGCTACCTACACAATAACCATCAGTAACCAGACTGTCAACATAGCTGGGCTGCCCAAGTGCAATATCACAGTCGTCTGTCTGACCGTAGGTCGTACCCGTTAGACCAAGGTTGCTGATATCGGCCTGACAGTCCAGTGTAATGTCGGGCGGGATATTGAAGTCTGGCGGCCTCAGGTCCGCTAGTACAATATTCTGCACTCCATTAGCAAGGTTATTACAATTGTCATATTGATACCAGAGTCGAACGATGGCTTGGTTTTGACCGCAGGAAGCATCCGATCCAGGGAAATCAATATAGAAAGGTGGCGGCAAAGCCCCCGGGCAATCATCGCTAGCCTGTTCAATGGTTCCGGTTAGATCAAAATCAAATGGATCTGCATTACAGTCAATGGTAATGTCTGCTGGCCAGATTACATCTGGAGGCGTATTGTCTATTATTTCAACAATATTTAAATCTTCAGGGATTTGATTTGTATCTAGGGCAAATCCACAGGCCGCCTCTGGTAAGTAAACAGAGTCCAGGTTGGTACATAAAGATACGGGATCAGTCACTTCCAGAATATATAAACCAGGGACATCAACTGTAATATCCTGTGCAGTAGTCGTAAAGCCATTAGGCCCCGTCCAACTGTAATTCATTAGATCTTCTCCGCCGTAGAGTTGCGCTTCCAGAGAGGAGCAAGACGTGAGTGGGTCACTGTTAATTAAAGCAATGGGAATATCTAATTGCTCAGCCAGCAAAAAAGTATCTGAACTTTCAGAACACCCCCGGGCTGGAGCACCAAATAGAATATAAGTCCCTGGTTGATCAGCCAGAATATGTGAAGAGTCGGGATTAGAAATAATATTGCCATCCGGGCTTTCCCAATGATAATAAGCATCTGTGACTAACTCTTGAGGTCCAAGAATGGCTATCGGTTCGGCACAGGTAATGACATCTTCCTCTATGGCCGTTGGCACTACATTAATGACGCCAAAAGGATAAGGCCCACTGAAGTCTTTCAATTGGGAGGTGAATGAAGCGGAAGCTCTGGCTTTGAACATTATACTGCTAAAAGGAATGACGCAATTATTGGAGCCATCATAATTTACCGATAGGGCAGGATCAATTCCAAATTCACTGAGGTTTACACCAATCTCGACAAATTGAAATTTTTCATAAGTAAATGAAAAACTTCCTCTTGAGTTTAATGTACCCCAAGAGAGCTAAAAGTTGTAGTTGTATTGCTGAGGCCACAGGCGTGTCCACCTGAGCTAGGAGGAGCTATATCAGCATAACCATAGGTGGAGCCATTACTGCCTCCATCAAATTGTCCTCCAAAGTCGAAATGAGTTGGATTTACATTTTGGAAATTACTCCTACTGGTCCAGATTCTAAGCTCGATCTCTGGTGCACTATTCGTAGAAAAAACAACACTCATTACCAGATCACCGACTTGGGTGATATTTCCGGCTGGGTCAAACTTCCAGGCAGTGTGGCCTTCATCAGTTCCCATAGAGGTAAATCCAGCTTGAGGATCATAGGAAATATCCTGTGCATAAAGCTCTACATCCAGATAACTTTCACCAGTATTAGAAATTCGCGAAAAACCAGTGAATAACCAGAGATCATCATGGGCTGTTGTGCCGTTGCGCCTCAGATGCCCAAAACAATCTATTAAGTCATTCTTTGGTGTAACATTCATCGGGCCAGTGTCCCATATAGAGGGAGACTCTCCATTTTTGCTGGCACTTACATAAGCAGTAGAATCAGTATTTCGGGATCCCCCGAAAAAGTCACGGCCATAGATTGCATCTAAATTGCGAACTTCCTGGTAGACAGAATTAAGAGGCAATTGCATATGCTTAAGGATTGCCCTATTTTCTCCAGCTTGGATGGCATTTCGGATAAAACTGGCATCTGTGGTATCAATAATCCCCTGGCCAATACCTGAGTAAATGGAAGAGTTATAAAACCAATCATCAGTATTATTGCTATTACTCTGACCATTCCCAAATTGGCAACCATTGGCATATTGATCAGCATCTACTCCAAAACGGGCTTCTACGCAACCATCATTGATGGACTGGGCATCGAGAATGCTTACGTTAATAAGGAAGAGAAAAGCTCCGCTAATTATCCAATTAATAGTGGTAGTATTGATTTGTTCTGTATTCATTTGCCTGTTACTTGGTAGCCTGAAAGACTATTACAAGCTGGGTTTATTATGCTCTAGTGTTAATATTTACTCATGTTACAAACCCCACTTCGATAAGTGAAGTAAAGCTTATGTAGGATTGAGGAGTAAGGGGGGGTAAGGTTAAGTATAGAAGGGGTCACTCAAAGAGGCCAATAATTATGCCATTTGTGACATTGTTAAAAGAGACGAGAAAAGTCGTTTGCTATGAAAGGCTAAGAAGAAAAAATCTGGATGTAAGATGAGGTTTTAGACCCTCAACACAATCTTCCCAAACTGCAAACCCTTATCCATCCGCTCAAAAGCCTCCTGGCCTTCGGCAAGATCAAAGACCGAGTCGACAATAGGTACAATCTTATGTTCGCCGACAAAGTCCACCATTTGCCCAAACTCCAGATCGCTGCCCATGGTGGTACCCAGGATAGAGATTTGTTTCCAAAAGATCAGTTGTGGGCTGAGGGCCGGAAATTTGCCCCGCGTACCTCCATAAAAGGCAATGCGCCCTGCCGGGCGGCAGAGTTTGACGAGCTGGCCGAAGCCCTCCCCGCCGGCGCTATCAATGATCACGTCGAAACCGCGGGCCTTGGCCTTGAGCTGCGCCGACCAGTCCTCGGCCTTATAATTGACGCCGCCTTGTGCGCCAAGGGCGACTGCTCGGGCGATCTTCTCCTCCGAACCCGAGGTGACCCAAACCTCCGCTCCGGCTGCGATAGCAAACTGACAGGCAAACAAAGCTACGCCTCCGCCGACACCAGAGATCAGCACCCGCTCGCCCGCCTTCAGCTGCCCGCGGGTGAAAAGGGCGCGATAGGCGGTAAGCCGGCCAGCGGCAGCGCTGCAGCCTCGTAGTCGCTAAGATGTGCTGGTTTGCGATGCAGGCGATCCTGATCGACCAGAACTTGCTCTGCAAAGGTGCCTTGGCTGGGGAGGCCGAGGATGTGATAATCATTGCGCTGCACCCGCTCATCGCTTCCCCAATTGTTATTCGGATTGATGATATAAGATTGTCCATCGTGTTGGCCTACGCCATCAGAACCCAATACTGCCGGATAGCTAATCCCCGGATACATGCCCTTTTGTATCCAAACATCTCGATGATTGAGGGCGGCAGCTTGAATGCCTAACAATATTTTTCCGGTTTCTGGACGGAGACTGGGGATATCCTGTACATTTAAGGGTTGATCTTTAGCAGCAAGAACAAGAGCTTTCATGGTCGATTTTTTAACAGGTTCTTTGATGCATAACTTTACGATTTTTTCACAGCTTTACCAAATTAAGCGGGATACTGATGCAAGTCTTCATTAGCTCATAGTGCTAGAATGGATTAAAATTAAAATAATGTGTAAAATTTTTACGGTCACAGTAATCTAATTGGAGCATGAGTTTGAACGACCTATTTCTCTCATATTTGATCCGTAATCAATCCATATTGGTATTTCTTCCCCCCGGTTTTTTTTAATCATCCAAACATAAACATGAAGACAAGAATTTTACTATCCATGCTATGTCTTTTACTTGTTGCGCAAGCCTGCAAGAAAGACAAGAATGAGAAGCGAGAACTTGAAGAAATTACTGAAGAAACCTCGAATCCCAATGATGAAGGTAATAAGATGGACGATCTTAATGTACCTGATGGGTTTAATTACAGCTATTCCCAAAAAGTAAACTTTGACCTCAAATTCTTTTCCAAAAAGAAAGTGCCTGTTAGTGGAGTTCGATATACACTTTATGGAAAGGATGCTTCAGGCAAAACAGAGGTTCTATTTAATGGAGGTACCGGCCCGGGGATCAAATGCAACTGCAATTGGATATCCCCAATCACTTCGAAAAAATCATCATCAAAACTACCTTTAAGAATACCGTTCGTCAATTTGAATTCCTGATGAGTGAATCCATTGTTAAAGAGTTGCCTGTGGAAGGACTGGCGGGCGTTGAATCTGCTAGTAGGGCAGGGGACTGTTATCCTTCTCTGGTAACCAATTTTACTCCTGACAATACAGGGTTTTCGATCAATAGTGATCAACAGATGAAAACTATTGAGGTACATTATTCAGATGGTAGCACGGAGACCATTACGGTCAATGCGACTTCTTTTTCCTTTTAATCCCATTTAATAAACACAATTTTTAGTTAATCATGGAAATTCATTTTACACACAAAATGGGCCGTTTGGGCGTTCTGCTCTTCTTCTTTATGTGTTTGGTGACTACTACCCAAGCTCAAGAAATTTGCAATAATGGTATAGATGATGATGGTGATGGTTTTATTGATTGTGGAGATACCGAATGTGGCAACGATGCCAATTGTAGCGATGCCTTTACCTGTACCAATGCCTTGTATCAGGTGATTAGTAATTCGCTTAAAGTACTTGATGTGGCAACCAGTACCTATACTACCATTGGAAGTGCTTCTGCCAATTATAATGGAGCAGGTTTTAATGTACAGGATGGCTTTATCTATGGCATCCGGAACTCAAATGGAAACAATAACCTATGGCGGATAAATGCTCAAGGACAGGAGACTGACCTGGGGGCGATCAGTAATTTTGGTGGGCGCAATTATGTAGGAGACTTTGACGCGGATGGCCGCTTGCATACCTACGAGTCAGGAAATAATCCAAAGCTTTATTATATAGATGTAGATGCTTCTCCGCTTCAATCTATCTCCCAAAATTTGACGGTTACAGGAGGAGGAGCTCTTCCCGGTACAGCGGATATTTCTTATAATCACCAAACGAATAAATTTTATGGGATGGCCTCCGACCTGAAACTGGTCGAAATTGATCCTGTTGCCTTGACTGCCGAGGTCATTTATAATGCTTCAAGTCAGTATACGACTACTGGTGGATTTGGTGCTGCTGCTGGTCGGACTCAGAGGGCTATTCTTATTTCTCTAATAATGATGATGGACGAATTTATCGGGCGACCTTCCTTGGTGATGGATCGGTAAGTCAACTGGTACATATCGCCAACGGCCAGCCCACCAATTCTAATGATGGAATGGGTTGCTTCCTGGCCGGCCCTCCCTTCGAAACCAACTGTAATAATGGTATCGACGAAGATGGTGATGGCCTGATTGATTGTGATGACCCTGATTGTGGCTACGCGGCCAATTGTATTAATGTGGCCATAGCTGTAAACGCCACAGCACAGACAGGGCCTGGCGGAATAGTTTCCTACCATCTCTTTTTTACCAATACCTCAAGCCATAATGTAGCAGGATTGACGATTAGTGATGATCTGCCAGATGGTTTTACCTATATTGGTGATACCCTCATCTTTGATGGCAGCGGCAGCTTCGATGGCAGCTCCCAACCTGCCGCAGGCTCTATTGGTACAATTACCTGGGGGCAAATTGATTTGAAAGCTGGAGAGACGGTGCAGATTTCTTATGATGCATCGGTGAGCACTGCACAGCCGAATGGTAATTATAGTAATAATGTTGCTTTGAGCGGAGCACAAATGACCGGCTCTAATTCGACTTCCGTATTAATTGACTTCGCACTTACCAATAATCCGTCGACTTTCAACTGCGAACCTGCCTTTTATCAAGTCTACCAAAAACCGGGAGAGTCTAATGTCTATGGAAAGCTCAATCCGGTGACTGGTGATTACAGTGTAATCTCTCTGATTTCTTATCAGGCCAATGGACTGGGATTTGATGTCCAAACCAATCTTGCCTACGGTGCAGTGGGCAAAAACTTTATTAGCCTGGATGACGAAGGAACGGTTAAAATGTTGGGAATTACTTTTGATAAAAAATGCTATGTTGGAGACCTTGATACGCTAGGGCATTGGTATGGTAAAGTCGCTGGAGATATCCTGAAGATTGACATTAGCGGGCCAAGCCTGATAGCCACCTATTCCGGGCAGGGAATGCCAGGATGGGATATGGCCTATAATAAGGATGGTAATTTTTATGCAGTGCACAATGGAACGCTATATAAATTCAGTACCATCACCAACACCAAATCTACAGTTGCTAGCATCAGCGGTGATCCGGCACCTTCTGGGGGCTATGGGGCGCAATGGACCGGAAAGGATGGATATCTCTACATCTCGCACAATAGTACTGGAGAGGTCTATCGAGTTGATGTGAAGACTGGTGAGGCTCGATTTGTATTATCCTCTGTGGGAGGCTTACGCTTTAATGATGGCTTCTCTTGCCCGATTGATATTCCGGCAGTCTACAAAAAAGATTATAGTGATCTCAGTACCCACTCAAGCGTCAGTCACTTGGTGTATGCACAGGATGTTTATGGAGATAATGAGCCAGATTATAAAATGGTATGGCTGGGCAAACGCGTCTCTGAAGACCTGGCGGATAATTCCAATGCGGCAGCTGACGGGGATACCTATGACGATGGTCTGAATCATCCGAGGGTATATCGCCCTGGTGGTACGGCAGGGATGTATATCACTCTTAATACTAATTTTGCTTCGCAGGAGGTCTTCTATGGCTTATGGATAGACTGGGATAATAATGGCAGCTATGAGGATTTTTATAATGGATCGAAAACCACTACAGGAATGGAAGAGGTCTTGCAAAACGTGAATGTCCCGGCAGACTTTAGCTCCGGCAATGTCGCCGTCCGGCTCCGCGCTGCCGAAAAGGCCTTCAGCAGCGGCGATGATGATAATGACCTGCTATTGGGAGAGGTCGAAGATTACCTGATCCCTGCTGTAGTGAATGGAAGTGGGACCAAGGAAATCGTTTGCCTCAAAGTCAACTTTGATTGTCGCGCCCCACAAGACTCTATCGTCGTTTTCAACAGTGATGTGGACAATGATATTGATAATGATGGTGTGCCTAATGAGGATGATCCAGATCCCAAAGACCCCCATTTGCAGTATCAGCAGTGTAAGCCTTCCTGCGATGCCTTCGGCACCCTAGCCTTTGAAGATCTCTGGCCACAGAAGGGCGACTATGATTTCAACGATTTCGTCGTGCAAATCAAAGAGCGCATCATCACGAATCAATCTAATGCCGTCTATCAGATCAAATACGACCTGAGGATCATGGCAATGGGAGGCCAATACAATAATGACTTCGGTATGGCCTTCCCCAATCCTAATAATAACGCGACTATTGCGGTATACTCTCCCTCACAGACTCGGCATATAATTGAGGCTTCGGAGGGCTACTCTATCGTCAAAATCAATAAACCCAAAGAATTACTAGGCCTAACAGGCAACGAATTAGTCAACGCTGAGGAAGACGGACTTTTTTATAACCCTATCGAGATACAAGTTGTCATTAGCTTGAATGGTGACTTCCAGTATCCGAATGGCTATACTCCTAAGTTCTTCATCGAAGGCAATGGTATCAACGGCCATGAAATTCATCTGCCTGGCGTTCAACCTACAGCCAGTATGAAGACTGAATTATTCGGAACAGTAGATGACGATTCTAATGTCTCCAATAGTAAATACTACCTCAGTAGCAATAACCTCCCTTGGGCAATCTATATCCCCCGTGCCTGGGAATATCCCCTCGAAGGTATCGACCTGATAGAAGCTTACTTCCGATTTGATGAATACGCAGAGACAAACCCCGGATTGACCTGGTATTTGGATGATAATGGATTCCGAGTTTCTAATAAGACTTTCAGGCGACATTGATTGTACTAGCCGGAGAGTATGGGGGGAGGACCCTAGGGGCCCTTCCCCATGTTTTCCTGGATAGTACAAGCTTTTCAAAATCGGACGAGTGTGTCACACCCACGCTCGTCTTTTTTTTCAAAAAAAATCAAATAAAATGAAGAAATGGATATTCTTAAGTTGGATACTGGTACTAGTTTTATTGTATAGCTGTTCCTCTTCAAAAGATTTACAACAAGCTGAGGCCGAGGCAATGAAAATGAGTGCGAGTCAATCTATGTTGAGTCAATTAACTGATGATCAGCTCCAGGTTGTTGATGGATTTGATTATCTGGATAGCAGGGCGATTGAATTAGACCTGAATTTTGTGTCAAGCGGAAAAACGACTGTCGGCTATCTACAGGTTGAAATTGCAGGATTGAGTGGAGGAAGTGCCGAACGCTTCTTCTCGGGTTTGACGGACTTGGAAGGAAGAATGAATATTGACCTGGATGTCCCCGAAAGATATCGCAATTTGCTGATTACTGCAAAGTATAGAGGAGCAGAAAAAAAGTTTAAGGCTCCAGTTCGTCCATCTATTCAAAAACAGATTGACCTACCTTAAAAAAATCCATCACATGTGTAATATTGTAACCGCTCTGCCAAACTCTAAGTAAGTACATTGTAAACTAAATTTCTAATGTTTTTGTACTCGTCTTTTTGTGCTAATCTTCGTTCTGTCTTCGCCTTAATCCCTTACAGAGATTAGACTCCGGGCCTGCCTCGATTAGCACAAAAATACTGAGCCTAAAACCGCCATTAACTTAATTTACAATATACCGAGCTTCGCCCGGAGTCATGTCGATGATGTTTTGTGCCTAACATCCTGTTACAGATGCTGCTCCGCGGCTCTAATGCGGACCTCATCGGCAAGTTCATCGAAGAGGCCTGGACAAGGGGTGTTGATATTTTCCGCATCTTCGATTCATTGAATTGAATCGAGGCGATGAAAATGGTCGAACAGGATGATTTGGTGATTGAATTAGAAGAGGTTTAATCATCTAGTGCTTCTCGTTCCAAATCAGCTAAGGAGTCGGAGGGAATGTTGTGCTTGACAAAACCACACCAGGGGCAACTCTTTTCTCCACAACCCTCATAAAATTCGTGGCGACGGATTTTTTCGTACACCGTTTTGATCATTGAGCGAACCATGCGCAATTCTTCGGCACTAAAACTCACTGTTTTGTATTGTAATTGATTGCGGCCATCGGGCTCCAGATAAGAAATGGCTGCGGATTGTACCAGTCGCTCTTTCTGAAAAGCTTCGTAAAGGAGTTTATAAAAAGCGAGCTGTCGCCAATAATTCCCCCCCTCTGGCTTCGTTGGACTAGGAGTCTTAAGCCGATTGCTATCAGGCTGCCCGGTTTTGTAATCGACAATATGTACCTGATTCTCCGCCAGCACATCAATGCGATCAATCGTTCCGACCAGCGGTACACCCTCTACCTGCACATTACGTACATTATATTCAATCAATGCCTTTTCGGGCCAAGTGGATTTGTATTGCTGATAATACAGGCTCAGGTTGTTGCGGCCAATCTCCATCCGTCGCTGATGCTCCCGCTTATCAAAATGCCCGCCCTGTCGCTTCAGCTCCTCATTATAATAGCCGATGAAGCGATTGAGGTCGGGATACTCCTTTTCCTTACTCTTCTTTTGATATTCGAAAGCACTACTTAGGGCAAAGTGCATTGCCGTACCATAGGCTGCGGCCTCACTGGTCGCCACGGGTACTTGTAAGACATACTCATAATAGAAACTCAGCGGGCAGCGCAGGAAGGTATTCATGCTGGAGATGCTGAGGTGAAAGCCTTCGAGTAATGAATTGATATGCGATCGTCCGGGCGAGCGCATGCGAGGATGAGCTTGCTCCAACAGCATCAGATGCTGTGCCTCCTGCAATTGCTCTGGCGAGAGCTGCCGCCGTTGAATTTGCAGATCGGTTTGCTCGATGATTTCATCAATATACTGGGCGCGTTGCAAAGGCTTGCCGGCATCATTGCTGGCACTATAGCCGATATAGAGTTCCTCCTTCGCTCGGGTCATCGCCACATAGAATAGGCGGCGGCGAGCCTCCATCGCATCCTCTTCTCCTGAGAAGGTCAGCGTATCCGGAAAGCTAAAGCGAGAGGCCGTACTGCTCTTGGTTGGCTCCCAGTAATCCCGGGCACAATCCAGCAGAAAGACCCTTTGAAATTCCAATCCTTTAGAGCTGTGTGCTGTAATAAGGCGTACTCCCTCATCTGCATAGATGGCTTTGTTGACTCCAATCGAGAGGCGGTTAGCGTCCATCTTCTCGAGAATGTCCAGAAACCTGCGGAGGCTCAGCCGAGGATTGCGGTCTGCCTCCTTCGTCGCAAAATCGAAGAAGGTTTTGAGTACTGTTAGTAGCCAGGCTTGATCGTCTTGCAACAAGAGATGCTGGAGCAGCCCACTGCGATTGAAGAGGCGTTCGAGTAGGCTGGGCAAGGCCAGGTTGCTGCAATTGCCAATCCAGGCTTCGAGTAGTTCTGCTGTTTTGAGGATGGCTTCCGGGCGGATCAATGCTAAGCTGCTCAGGTGCTGCGGATTAGCAATGAGCTGTCGCCAGCGCAGCCGGTCGGAGCCTTTCTGGCGAGCCATGTGAATGCTGAGTGTGGCCAGGTCCTGCGTTGCGATTTTGAAGAAATCGAAATAGAGCAATTTGAACAATAAAGGCTCTCCACTAAAGGGCCTGAAGTTTTCGGCCTGGATGTATTGCAGCAAAGTCCTGAGCTGACGAATCATCGGCAGGTCGAGGATATTGATTTGTCGTTTTGTAGTATAAGGGATGCTCTTTTTTTCGAGCAGTGTGATGATATTACGAGCCTGCCGGTGGCGTGCATAGATGATGGCAATTTCGGAGATGGGGAAGCCCTCGCGGTAAAGCGTCTCGATTTGTTCGACGATGGCCGTCTCCTCCTGGATGCGATTGGGGTATTCGATGATTTGCGGCGTGAAGCTAGAATTCGCAAAGTCGAGGTTGCGGGCTTGCAAGATCTTTTCGATGCCCTGATTATTCAGGTTGTTGACGATGCGATTGAGGTTGTGGTCGATGACTGCTCGCGAGGTATCGAGGATATGCTGAGAGGAGCGGTAATTGTCTTTGAGTAAGACCAGCTGGAGGTCTTCCTCATAGGTCTGATGGAATTCGATCAGGTTGCGCAGCCGCGCGCCCTGAAATTCGTAGATCGACTGATCATCATCGCCGACAATAAAGATATTGGGATTATTCCAGTACTCGATTAGTTTGCGAAGAATATGATTTTGAGCACCATTGGTATCCTGGTATTCGTCGATCAAAAAATAGAGGTATTGCTCCTGATAGCTGCGCAGCAGATTAATATTGTTATCAAATTTTCGCAGCACCCAGAGGATCATGTCATCGAAGTCGTAGCGATTGGCTTCGCTCATGAGTTGTACATAGCGAGGGAAGAGTCGGAGGGCAGAGCGCAGGCGTTCCATACGTTCGAGAGCCGTGTCGTATTTCCACTGCTTGAGGTCTCCTTTATTGGCCGTCTTTGTTTTTCTTTTGTAAATATAATCTTCCCGCTCCGGCAAACTCTGTAAGTACTCATCAATACGGCGGTTGATGTATTCGACCGACCAATCTTCCGACTTCATGCGTTTAAATAAATCCTGTAGATGTCGTTCGTAGAAATAGGCATTATTACTCTTGCGTTTCAACAAATGATCTACAGGCAATTCATCAATCAATTGGCGAATCAATTCCACCCTTTCCAAATCACTCAAAGGCTCCAACTCATGCCAGCCGAAGAGCTCCAGGTTATCCTGAATGATTTTGTTACAAAAAGCATGAAAAGTATAAATATGTACCCGATGAGCCTCCGGCCCAATAAATTGCAAGAGCCGTTCCCGCATAGCATGCACCCCCGCATCCGTAAAAGTCAGACATAGAATATTATTAGGCTGCGCATCAGTATCCAGCAATATGCGCCCGATGCGAGCACTGAGGATATGCGTCTTCCCCGTCCCCGGCCCTGCGATAACCAGGACGGGCCCTTCGATTTGCTCGACGGCCTGTTTCTGCCCAGCATTGAGCTTCGCCAGCTCCTGAGCGAAGAGCTCCTGAGCGCGCAGACGGTGGGGGGGAGGGGAGGGTTCGGCCATGTTTGTACTAATTGAAGATCAAAGGTAGCATATGTACACTGATCTAGGGCAAAATCGAGCTAATCTTTTTTGGCAGGAGAGAGCAATAGATTTGTCAAAGGGAGTGTTGGCGGAGTGAGAGGAGAGATCATTTTAGGCGAACTTTAGCATGTTAGAAAAAAAGTGAATATTTTTTTTGACCATAAATTTGCTTTTTGAATAATATTTTATGACCTTGAATTTTGAAATAAAAAATGGAAAATAATTCGATTCTCATGAATTAAAATTGTTTTTTATACGTTTACACTATGGGCTGGTATGATTGCACTTGATCTTGGTGTTTTCTCCTCCTCCAACCACCCGAAGAATAGACCAGTCGAAAAACTCAAGGAGACGGGTATGCAGGCATTCCTGAGAATGACGCTGTTCTTTTTGTAGAGCAAAATTAAGATGACTGCCTGAACAAAAGTAAGATTAATAGAGCGATGTAGGAATAGTGGCCTTCAGTCGAATGACTGATGAGGCCTTCATACTGCTGTACGTGATATTTGCGTAACACGTGTAGGTCTAATGGTATGTCAACTTGTGAGGTGTACGGCACCTTATGAGACTGAAATTGTATTGTCAACTTAACACAAAAATAGATTTAAAGCATGGAAAAACAGTTTAATCATTCACTCAAAAAGTTTGAAGCTATGAAAAGATTTTGTTCAAGTATTAATTATTTATTTTTAATTGTATTTTTTCTGTTGGGCATTCACTTTGCCCAAGCCCAATCTCTTAATAATCAAGTTGGAGATGTTGTCATGCCCCCACCTAGTTCGGCTTCTTTAGGGAAATATATCGACATCCCTGTGGGCTATTACACTGGTGTACCGAGTATAGGTGTGCCACTTCATACTGTACAAGATGGTCCGCTGAGTTTGCCGATTTCGCTGAGCTATCATGCATCTGGTATTAAGGTTGGTGAGCCTGCAAGTTGGGTTGGCGCAGGCTGGTCTTTAATGGCTGGAGGTATGGTCTCGCGTACTGTCCAGGGGAAGCCGGACGAAAAAAGTATGGGATATTTGGCGATGAATAATAATTATAACCTTCCAGAGATTAGTAATAATTTTCCGAATTGCTCTTGTACAGTTACAGGGCCAGAATACGACTGTAGTGAATGTGGCGGAGGGATTCCCTGGGAGAGTCCCGGTGAGTATAATGATATAGCTACGGGGGTGATAGATGCAGAGCCAGATATTTTTTCTTTTAATATTGGAGGATACACTGGGAAGTTCTATCTCCGATCTAATGGAGAGGTAGTGCAAGTACCTCTTCAAGATGTAAAGATTGAACATAACTATGGAACATCATCAGGAGCTCATGGCATATCGGAATTTATTATTACAAGTCCGGATGGGGTAAAATACTTTTTTGGAGATATTGGAGATGGAAAGCCCGGTATTGAGACATTGGCAACTGGAGATTTAACTCCCTATGTAACTGGATGGAAGTTGAAGAAAATTGAAGACCCTAATCAGTTGTATTACATTATTCTGAATTATGAGGAAGAGAAATATAGTTATCGCTCAAAAGCTTCATGGACAGATCCTGGAGGCGGAGGAGTATTCACTCATTTTAATATTATAGGTAGGCGTTTAACGGAAGTGACGACTAGTACAGATAAGGAACGAATTAGTTTTGTTGCCAATAATACGGTGCGTGAGGATATTGAATTTTATCCTCCTTATTACAGTGGTTTTGGTGGTTCGAAGTCTCTACAAAGTGTCAAAGTTGAGTCGGGGAATTTTTGTAAGCAATTTGATATGACTTATGATTATTTTGAAGATGACTCTGCATTTAAATCTGGTTTTCCATGTGATAAGCGTCTACGCCTATTGTCTGTACAAGAAAGTAGTTGTGACGCTTCCGTAGTTAAGCCCCCTTATGAATTTGTTTACTATGGAAAAGATGGGCAGAATAATTTTTTACCTAATCGCCTATCACCTGCTATCGATCATTGGGGATATTATAATGGTGAAGATCGACCATATGACTCGCATATAGGAATTCCTTTCCGTGCAGAGCGTATTCCAACGGCTAATAGTCAATTAAATTACGAATTAACTCCTACGGGAATAGTAAGAGAAACGAATGAAGACTTTATGCGCTGGGGAAACCTCCAACGGATTACTTATCCGACAGGAGGGTATCACGAATTTGAATATGAGGCCAATGAAGCTAATAATTATTCCGCAGAGCTCAAGGATTCTACACAGACGGAATACATATACATGTGTCCTCCTTGTTCTGTTTATGCAGACGATGATCTGACCTTTATTTATGATGCTTCAATAGAATATGTATTTGAAGCAAGTTATAACAATCCAGGTGGCTGTAATAGTGTAGTAGAAGTATCATTAGATGGAAGCTCACGACGTCACCCCGTTTATAGTGGTGGTAGGACTCTGGAAGAACTTTTTCCGGGCTATACCTTCGTAGATGACCAAGAATATCGAATTGATTTTTATGGTATTTTTGCTTGCCTGGAGTTTAGATGGTATGAAGTGACAACTACAATCACTAATAAAGTTGGAGGTCTCCGTGTGAAGCAGACCGTAGCTCAGTTTGATTCGCAAAACAAAATTATCAAGCAGTATGAGTATATAGATGCTTCCGGGCCCGGCTTATCAAGTGGTCATTTGTATAATCAGCCTCGTTACTGGGGGATTTTTCATGCCATTAACCCTAATACTGCATGCTACTCTAATGGTATATTAGCATGTGGAAATGTTTATCATATTCAACACTTTGGTTATAGTGTCACTCCACTTAGTGGGTTTGATGGAAATCATATAACCTACGCTAAAGTAGAAGAACATCATTATGGGAATGATACTTCTCAATATAATGGATCACGAGTTTTCAATTACTTTATTGACGATGATCCTGTCGTTGCATATCCTGAATTAGATCCTGATTTTATATATGGATTCCCATATGCCCCTTCACAAATTAATGTCAATGCAGGTAACATTTCCTTATCTGGAGTGAAAAATGCTTCTGGAAATACGGTATCCTATGAGATTAATAATCCTAAGCAAGAGAATTATTCCTTTAGTGACGAAACTATTGTAAAAGCAACCAGGATACAAGTAACTGCACAGGCACCAGCTAATTATTTTATTCATTATAAAATTCGAACCCGACCACCATACAGGTTGGAGAGCGTTGAGAGTTCTATTGATGGTGTTACTACTACTAAGTTTTTTGAGTATGGGTCAACGGATCATTTTTTTGAGACGGCGAATTACTTTATAAATTCTGATACAAAGATTCAAAGGACAGAAACTCACTATGCTCATGATGAGGGAAAGCAGGATTTAGTTAATAAACATATGATTGGTATTCCAATAAAGATAGAAAGGAAGGTTAATGGTAATCGAGTAGGTGGAAGTAAAATGAAATATGAGTTCTTTTTTGGAAATTTATTTCTTGCAAAGAATTTCGAACTCCTGTCTGATGGATCAAAGCTATTGAGATCAACATTGGATTACTATGCTGATGGTAAAATCCGATCTATCACTAAGCGTGGCTTTGCTCCCGAGACTTATTCCTGGCAAGATGATTTGCCAGTTAGAAGAAACTTCTTGAATTTCGATTGGACATATACTTATTATCCCGGAACACGGTTGATGGAATCTATGACGGATATCAAAGGATTAGTATCTAATTATCAATATGATCCTTTAATGCGTCTAAGTTATACAGATGCTCGAAATGGAGGCTTATACTCTACCTACGATTACAATTATACTTTAGCAAGTGGTGGCGATCCAAATACAGTAGAAGTTTATACCTCTGAAGATAATGTCACCCGCAAAAATAGAATTGATGGCCTGGGGCGTTCAATGCAGACAATTGCTTGTCAATACGGTCCGGGTATGGAAGATGTTGTCCACGGTGCAGTTAAATACGATGAATTTGGTCGAGTGTCAAGGCAGTTTCAGCCTCATGCTAGAGATTGTGGAAAGTATACTCCTCCGGGTGGGCCTAATGATGGATTTGAGTATGAGTCCTCCCCACTGAGTCGTGAAACTAAACGCATCTTTGCTGACAAGTCCAGCATGAAAACCCAATACGGCAGCAATGATGCTAGCGATGCTGTCAGCAATTTCCAGACTGGCGGAACCTATCCAGCAGGAGAGCTATACAAAGTCACTGTCCTCGATGAATTAAATCATCCTACTATCACTTTCAAAGATAAAATCGGCCGGGTGATTCTGATTCGGAAGCGATTAGACGGTAATGATGTAGATACCTATTATCAATATGATGATCGGGATAACCTTATTGATGTCATGCCTCCCGGAGCTTCGTCGCCAGGCAATATTCATATCGGTTATCAATATTCCTATGATGAACGCAATCGGATGTCGACGAAGAAATTACCGGGAGCAGGTACTCAGACCTTTATCTACAATGACCGGGATGAGGTGATTAGCTCTACAGATGCCAATGGCAATATTGTGGAGTATCAATATGATGGTCACGGAAGAGATACGATGACTTTATTACAAAAACCTTTTTCCAATCAGGCGGTGCCGGTTATTTACAAGCAATACGATGGTTCCGGAGGAGGAGCGATGGGTGAATTGGTACGTGAAGATATCGGCATCCTCAATGGAGAAGGAGGGCGCAATGTCGGAACAAGCTATGGCTATGATCAGTATGGCCGCTTACGAGGCCAGCGGGATCGCATCTATCGGGGAGGATTAGATGTTTATAATTATACCTATGATGGCGCAACTGACCGAGTAACACGTATTGGTCGCCATTATGGGCTATTGGCCTGGACGGAGCGCTACCTCTATGATCATGTCGGACGGGAGACGACACAGCTACATAAGATGACCCGAGGTTCAGCATTTGACAATGACATCGTTTTCAATCGCATAAATAATTACGACATCAAAGATCAGTTGGTCAGCAAAAGCCTCAATGGCCTGCAGACCCTTGGCTACGGCTACGACCTTCGCGGTCGACTGACCCTTATCAACAAACTGCCTTTGGTGTACGACCCCAATTTGTCGCCTGTCGGGCCCTGCGGGGGAGGAGGTGGCGGAGGAGGCCCTTCCGACTCGCTGGCCTGCGGCGATGTTGAGGTCGATTTAGAAACCCTGGTGCAGCTCATCGGCGCAGAGACAACAGATCTGAATGTCAATTGCTATGATACGGAGTGCCCGCAGGAGCCGACTACGCCGGGGAATACTTGTGATTATAGTTTGACGGCTTCGGTGACCAGTATTTGGGCCATCTTTGATGCTGCTGGTACAGAGATTATTACTTATAATCCACCATTAGATTTGTCTGTGCCAGGGGCACCTGATGAGTTGGCTACCCGAATTAGAGATTTTCTGGATGCTTATAATTACAGTTATGATGTCGTAGAGGTGAATTACAGTGGTGGGAGTACAGATATTTCTATTAGTGGGACAGATTTTGTTTTTGGAGCAGTCAATTCTATAGGTGAGGGTGCTATTTTATTTGAAAGAGAATGTAATGCTAACCCTAGCTTCCCAATAGGTACTTCTGATCAAGTAGCTGCTCAGCAATCCAGTTTGCAGATTTTAAATGGGATGATGGCTAGTACTACTGTTACTACTATTAATTATCCCAATACACTTTATCAAGTTAACCTTTATGAAGGTAAACAAGCCCTTCTATTGGAAGAAGAAATGGTTTACTTAGAGGGCGAAGGAGTGACAGTAGGATGTATCGATATCACTTCCCAAAATGATTTAATTGATTTTACTATTAATGGCCAGATTGAATCAAAAAGTGTAGAACAACTTTTGCAAGATCGTCAGAATGGATTTCAAGAGGGAGGTGATATTCCTTCTGATGGCTGTGGAGAGGGTGTGCCGCTGTGCGAATTCCAGTTTCATGATAATGCAAGTGGAGTTCTTCCTTCAAGTTTCATAAGAGATCATTTAAGTGGGTTGGTTCTATCTCCAAATGACTTATCCGATGAAGCAGGAGTTGAGAAATCTTTGATTAGAGATGATTCTTTTTGGGTCTGTCAAAATGCAGGAGAGCTTGCATGGTTTTTAGGATTGCCGACTGATATTGCTGAATCTTCTGTTCAAGAGATTACCATTACTATTCATGGTAATAATGAGTTCCAAGGAGGAGGGTTCTTGGGGGTAAATGATGGTAATGGTTTGATATCGATTAATGGAGGGCAGTTTTATACTAATTTATCAGGTTTTAGTAATGCTGGCTTAATAACTTTGCAATTAGATCAACCAGGAAGTTTGTTATCCGCGCAGCTCGAAAATTTGTCACTTTCGATGTATATCTCTCCGGTTGTTCAAGTTGATGGAGTTACGATTGATGTTGTATATAGAACTCCCTGTGAACCCTGCAGTCCTAATGGCCCTGCCTGTACTGATACCGAAAGACAGCTACAAACTGCTTCCTTATTGGCCCTCAATGGCAGTATTCAGAATATGCAGATTAGCCAATTAAGTTTTCCAACCCAACTTCATCATTTGCGTCTTTGTGATGGCAGTACCTGGTATGCTTTTAATAGCGAACTTAGTTTGATCAGTGGCAGTTATGCCATTCTTCAAGATGTAGAAATTACTGCTTCGGATCAGCGATTTCGGGTGTTTGCAGATGGAGTTCCAATGGATGTTGACCTCAATCAATTAATTGATTTACGCCGTACTGTAGATGAGTTCATCGTTGATGATCACGGCTGTCCGGTACAAGTGATATTTTCGAATGATAACCCTTGCGAATATAAGCTTTATCAAGAGAATTGGTCTTATGCTAATATAGATAATACCAATCAAGTGGAAGTCAGCTATGAGGAGATCATTAAAAAGACTTGTCAAGGAGTAGAAGATGAGGTGTCCAGGCAAAATAAAACTACATTGGTCGATATCTTCATCAGAGATGGAGTAAACACGGGAGATTATGATTTACAAGATAGTGTAGGACACCTGATTTCGCTGACCTTACAAACTAGAAATCCTAATGGGGCTTTAACTGTAAATTTTGACCCTAATACCTTGTTTCTTTCCTATCCGGGATTAATAGGCCGAATCAATCCTAATGATCTTTATGCGGATACTACGGATGTTGGAAAATTAGAGCGTGCTGTAAATACTGTTTTATCACATGCCATTCAGAAATGGAATCAGGGGCGTACTATGGCTATTGCGGATTACTACACTCAATTTGAGTTAGAAAATCATCCTGGGGGAAGTAGAATAGGAGTATTGATCTCATTTACAGTGTACCATGTTACGGATCAACCCTACGTCTGTTTGTCAACAGCCTTGAATTCGAAGCCCCTTCAGTTTTTTGATGGTACTGCTGTTCGTCAACCTGAATTCTATGACCCTATATATGGAGTAGACAGTAGGATTGATGCTATTAGCCGAAATGTTCCTTGTGGTTTCGTTTCTGCCTCCTATGATGATCTAATTGTTGATGATAGAAATAATGAATGGTATCAATTACCACTCAATGTTCCTAAACCTGTTCGGACATTAGAAGACAACTGTATCTTTAGTGCTAGTTCTACAGCAAGTTCCCCTTGCGACTCCCCCAAACGCACCTGGGACGGCGAGGAATTCGTCGACTGCGAAAGCTGCGAACCAGAACCGCCTACCTGTACCTCCGAAGAGCAAGATGCCCAAGCCGCCTTCCGAGACAGCATGGCCATCGTCATGAGCAATCTAGATGTCAACAGCATTAATTACCCCGACAGCTTGCTCCGCATCCTCTTCTGTGATGGAACCGAGATGTACCTCTTTGGCTCTCAAGCAGAAAACCTTCCGGGTGGAGGAACAGTAGTGCAGAGCATCCCAATAGATGGCCCCGGCCAGACTGTTGGCATTGCTGCCCTTTCAGACACTACCGATTTATTTGCTATAGAGTTGAAATATCAACCTAACGGCAATGTGGAGAAAGTACGCTGGCAAGTCAAATACGCCCCAGAGCAACAATACGTCTTCGAATACGATGATCTGGATCGAATGAAGTATGGTACCTATACCGGGCAAGGTTATCTGGAAAATGCTTCCTACAGCGAAAGTGTTACTTATGCAGATGCCCGAGGCAATATCAAGACCCTGGCCAGAGGCGGCTTCAACAACAATTGCTCCTTTGAGCTCATCGATGATCTGGTATATACCTACGATGAAGGCAATAAAGTCATCCATATCGACGATCTAAGTAATAACCCCCGAGGTTTCAAAGAGCGAGATGGCGGCGGATCCGAGCATTATCGCTACGATGCCAACGGCAATATGATCTACGACTGGCACAAAGGGATAGATACGATCAAGTATAACTACCTAAATTTGCCAGGAAGTATTATATTTGGAGGCAGCCCTCAGAATTACGTCTACGACGCCTCGGGCAAAAAACACAAGGGCCCCGGCCCCCGGGAGTATGTCAACAACATAGAATACTACAACGGGCTGGAAGCCATCTACACCGACGAAGGTCGTGTAGTTCCAATCCTCCACCCGGAAAACGGATTGATTGACAGTTTTCAGTATGAGTTTGTTCTTAGAGATCATCTGGGCAATTCTCGCGTGTACTTCTCTGATTTGAATAAGGATTTGGGGATTAGTATTAATGGAGTGCAGGAGGTTATGCAGGAGAGACACTATTACCCATTCGGCTTGCAGATGGAGGGGCCGTTTCTCTCTCAGGTAGGGCCAACCAATCGCTACCAATACAATGGTAAAGAATGGAATCCGGAAGGTGGATTGAATTGGTTTGATTATGGAGCGAGGTGGTATGATCCGGCAGTGGCTAGATGGTGGAGTATTGATCCGCTTGCTGATCAAATGCGAAGACACTCGCCTTATAATTATGCCTTTGATAACCCAATGCGATTTATTGATCCTGATGGAATGGCTCCTGCTTGGCCTGTGCCATCTTTGTTTAGAGCGAAGAAAATAGCCGAAAAAATTGAAGGCGTTGGACAGGCAATTCTAGGAACAATTTTTGCCTTGCCGAATGCAGTATCGAGTGATCATGCTGCTGGCAATGCTAGAAACTTAGGAAATGAAGAATCTGCTCGGCAGTTATCAGAAGAAGCTCGTCAAGGTTATGCAGAAACGGCTGTTGATATAGCTACTGGTGTAGTGATATCTAGAGTTTTTCGGACTGCTAAAGTTATAGCAAATGCTGGTGATGAAGCTGCATCAACTGTAAGTGATGTAGCTGCAAGTGGAAAGACACGAAAACTTTCAGATTCCGAAATAAAAGAAACTGTTGGGGCCGGATTAGGAGATGATATAGGCGAAACTATTTCAAACGTTACTGCCCAGTATGGAAATCTACAATGTGTAGAATGTGCAGATGCAGTCATGGGAGCATTGAGTAAACAAGGGGTGAAAGGTGAAATAGTAACTCTTCAAGCTAACTCTACTAGTCGAGGCTTCATATATAGTGAGACTGCCGGAAATGTGATTTCTAGAAATGGGCATCATAGAGGTGTTCTCGTTAATGGGAAAGTTTATGATAATATACATAAGAGTGGAATAGAGTACCAAAAATGGCTAAATGATTTTGACGTTATAGGAGGTTTCAAGTGAATCTACTAAACTCTATAAACTACATACATGGATTCGATAGAAGAATTGATTAATCAAATCAGGCAGAAGCCTGAACTATACTTAGGTAGACGATCTTTAAGATGTCTTGAAGCTTTTTTAAATGGATGGATACATAGAGATACTAAGAATATAGTTGATGAGAATCTCATTGGAGATTTTCAGAACTGGGTAGCTAATAAATATAATATTCCTAGCTCTCATTCATGGGCGGATATAATTTTATTTTTTTCAATTGACGATAATAATGCTTTAAATAATTTCTTTAATCATTTTGATCAGTATCTTGAATTAAGGAAGAAATAAGGCGTGGCTTTCACTACGTCCTCGATCCAGTATCACGCCAGTAGTGCAGGTATGCACTAACGCAGGGCAGCACGTGAAGATGTGCTGCCCTGCTCTGTCATGATACTGGGCTCGGTCTTCGTTGCAGCCACAGCCAGCTCCCGGTCTGTGGCAGTACACAAAGCAAGACTGCACATCCCTCCGCTGTCTCTAGTAGTGCGGCCCTGCGGGTCACCTCAGTGGTGTCGATCAGGAGGGGGTAGGGAGCGGTTGCCTCCGGCGATCTGGTTATTTTGAAAATCTTGATAACTCCACCAGCCGCGCGCGATGGCTAGGCTCGTCACGCCCGGTCGTGCCCAATACACAAGCTAGGCGGGGCACTTGCTCCGGGCGGCTTCGGTTCCCATCCGCAAAAAGGGCCGCAGGTCGTGGCCGTTGGCATCGTACGTATTAATACTGGTGTTGGGGTGCTGCTTCTCAGCACTGCAGTAGTAGGCGTTGCCTATTGGATTTTTTTCTTTCACTTGCCTTTTCAAATGAATACGTTAGCAGATGAAAAGAAAAAAGGGGAGGCACTTGGGTCGTTGCCCTCAGACGCAGACAAAAGGCCTGTTTTGGTCGTGGGTACTTCGTGCTTGGTATAGTGGGGCGGCCTTTTGAGCCCTGTGTCATTAAGTACCGCTATTGCGGCACTTACTGCCCCAGGGCAAAATATTATCACCGGGTTTTAGGTTTGGGTGACGAACGTGAAAGGATTAGGGGAGAGGCTGGCGTACAAGAGGGAGCCAGACGCTGGACCATTATTGGGCTGGCGTTGTGGCGTACCTTGTGCGCCGGGCAAAGATATATGTTTTAGAGATAGGTCAGGCAGCGCGGTTAGCACTGCCTGTTTCGACTCGCTCAGAGTCGTACTTGGAGGAGGAATATTATTCGATAGTAAGTTTATCAAGCCCTTGTCTGGTTCCAAAAATTCTAGCAATAATAACCAGATTAGCTACATGATTAACTCGATAAATAATTTTGTAATTCCACTTAGGGATAAACCTGAACTCTTTTTCATGTTCTTCAAGGGCCGGCTCGATGGGAAATCTCTCTGGGTACTTTTGGAGAGAATCGACTAGTTTGACTAAAGTCTCAAAAACAGTATCAGCCCCTTTGGGTGAGATTTGATAGATATGTTGATAAATGTCTTTTAAATCATCAGAGGCCTGTGGAGACCACAGGATACGGAAGTTCGCCATTACCAGTTTTTCTTATCGTTACGAATATCGTCAGAAGAAAGTCCTTTGCCCTGTTCTACATCATCGACGGCTTTATCAAGAGCATCAATCATATCCTTTTTAGTTAAAGGTTGACCTTGAGTAGAGAAAGCGACAATCTGCTCTTCTTCCTGGAGATAATTTTGAAGCATGGCATACATAGCTCTGATCATCCGCTCATCTGCCAGGTCGATATATTTTAGGAGTTGCTGTTTGACATGTGCGACACTCATGGATTAAATTTTATGAGGCGAAAGCCTGCTTAGTTTTAAAATGTTGGATATAAGTATCAATGACATTGTAAAGAATACTTTTGGTTTTTTCATCCATTTGTTGAATTCCTTTAACTCTGTCAATTACCTCCTTGTCATAAGAAGCATATTCCCCATGTCCAATGAGGAAATCAATGGTAACTCCAAAAGCATTAGCAATTTTTATAGCCATCTCAATGGAGGGTAGATTTTCATTACGTTCATACTTGCCAATGATCTCTCTGGAAGCTCCAATTTGCTTAGCTAGCTCGGTTTGTGACCACTTCTTCTCCTTTCTCAGGATACTGATTTTGCCTCCGATGTTCAATATATTGCTCATAAAAGTAAGTTATTTCTTGATATTTATAAATATACGAGAACTTTATTGCATAAAAAAGTAAGGTGTTGTTTGTGTTAATGAGAAATGCTTTGTAGATTTGAGGAACATGTTACACAATGTGTGTTTTTCAAACTTTAACATTTATCACCTAAAAACGGAAATCTATGAAAACCTACCCCTTGCCACCTCAAGTCCTGGACTTGGTCCTGGACAGCGACAGCGAACGCACGGAGCTGATTGGCGCGCTGTACGGTAAAAAGCCCAACGGCGAAAAATATATCCTCCCCGAACTATGGCTTCACGGCACGTGGCTAGAAAAGGCCGGCTTCAAGATCGGCGACCACGTAGCAATCCACGTGCAAAAAAATCAACTGATCATCCAAAAACTAGAACTATGACCATCGCCCAAATCAAATCGAGCCTGAGCATCGAGGAAGTCTTAAATCACTACGGCTTGAAGGCCGACCGTTGGCATCGGCTATTGTGCCCCTGGCATAATGACAAAAAACCGAGCTTACAGATTTATCCCGATACCAATACCTGGACCTGCTTCAGCACCAACTGCGAAGCTGGCAGCGGCGATGTAATCGAATTCATCCAGCGAATGGAAAAGACAGACAAGGCGGGCGCCTTGAGAAAAGCAGCGAGCTTGATTAGTTTACCGACAGCGGTAGCCAGGGTTCCGGTTGCTCCACCAGAGTTGAGTGAAGAAGACCGTTTACAATTATTGAATGAAGTCTTTAGCTACTTCCAAAAAAGTCTGCGGCATAGCAAGTCAGTGCAAGCTCGCAAATATCTAGAAAGCCGTGGCTTGAATCTGGATTTAGAACAAGGCTATAACAGCGGTCAATACCACCACCGCAAATCTCAGGAAGTCATAGACCGGTGCATGTCAGTAGGTCTGTTGTATCCAGGCGAAGGGGGTTATCGCAGTTGGGCCCGGGGCTGCATCATCTATCCACTCAAAGACGCTGCTGGTCGTATAGTAAGCCTGTACGGCCGATCTACTCGCTCAAGCTCTGACCGCGGAGAGGAGGACTCAAAGCGGTCGGAGCATTTTTATTTACGAGGTCGGAGTGGCTTGTATCCTGCTTATCCATCAGAGGAGACGGAAGTGTTGATCTTGACGGAAAGTATTATAGATGCAGCGACGCTGAGCCAGCTAGACTTACCCTTATCCAATTATGCTGTTTTATCGCTATACGGAACAGAGACCTACGGTGCAGAGCATCGCAAAGCGGTACTGAGCTGTACAGGTTTACGGGAATTTATCTTTGTAATGGACGGAGATGGAGCGGGCAAGAAGGCACTCCAAAAGTATAGTATAGAGTTAAGGGAATTGTATCCAGCTTTACAGCAGAGTGAGGTTGAGTTACCGGATGGTGAAGATGTAAATAGCTTATACGTATCGCATACAGATCAGCCCGCCTTATTTGATCATCTGTTCAGAAGTCGCAAAGAATTAGTTGCTCCAATAGAGCTTAGTGAAGCTTCGACTGAAGGAGATTTAGATACGAGCAATCCAGAGCTGTTATACTATCATCATAGCTTACTGCAGATACTGGTATTAGGCGGCATCCGCATCGAGGGCCTGGATCGTATGCGCGCTACGCTGAAGGTAAGCAAGAAGGGCAAATCCTTACGTCATACGCTAGACTTATACAATGGTGATCAGCTGGATCGGTTGAGCAAAAAGATTAGTAGTCGCATGGAATTGAGTGGCTTGGAAGTAGAGGAGTTGCTAGATCATATGATCGAGCTGTTGGAAGAATACCGTTTATCACATATCGAGAATCGTCCTACTGCTCCGCAAGCCAAAGAGTTGAGCGCAGCGGAGTTGGCAGCGGCTCGGAAGTACTTGAGTGGTCCCGACCTAATGGCGAGGACGATGGCGGACTTAGGCAAAACAGGGATAGTGGGAGAGGAGCTAAATCGCCTATTGATGTACATCGTAATGACAAGCCGAAAGTGTTCGCATCCCTTACATGTGATGAGCTTGGCCGCCAGTGGCCAGGGCAAGACACATCTGCAGGAACGGGTAAGCGCGTGCATCCCCAAAGAAGATAAAATCGAGATCACAAGCTTATCAGATAATGCGCTGTACTACTTTGGTAAAAAAGAGTTGAGTCACAAACTATTGATCATCGAGGATCTGGATGGAGCAGAGGGTGTGATGTACTCACTACGGGAACTACAGACGAAACAGAAGTTAGCTCGTCGGGTCGCGCTGAAGGATACTCGAGGTCAAATGCGGACACAAAAACGCGAGGTAGAAGGCCCGACGAGTATAGCTGGCTGTACAACACGCGAGCAGCTATATGAAGACAATGCAAATCGTTCATTCCTGGTGTACTTGGATGAAAGCGCAGAACAAGACGAGCGAATCATGGCGTACCAAAGGGCGCTTAGTGCAGGTAAGATCAGCAAAGCATTAGAGGAACAAAAACGAGAGTTGCTACGCGACACACAACGGATACTAAAAAACATTGAGGTCAGAAATCCCTACGCCGAACACCTGCAAATCCCAAGCTCTGTATTTAAACGCCGTCGTACCAATGGGCATTACCTAGCCTTCATCGAGGCGATCACGTTTTATCATCAATACCAGCGAGAAGTGAAGACTGATGCAGTAACAGGGACCCGCTACATCGAGACAACATTAGCAGACCTCCGTTGGGCGAACAAGCTCTTAGCCCCTGTGCTGCTAAGAAAGAGCGATGAGCTGAGCGGTGCCTGTCGGAGTTTTTTGGAGACCTTAAAGAGCTATCTGAAGCGCGAACAAAAGCGTAGTTTTTACAGCAAACAAATCCGTGAGTCCTTACGGTTAAGCTACAGTACCTTAAAACGTCACCTGATTACTTTGACGCGCAATGGTTATCTGAAAATCGTAAGTGGCAGTGCGTCTAAAGGCTACGAATATGAAGTGGTGAGTTACGAAGAATACCAAGAGCTACAGCATAATATTACGACTGTGTTGGATGAAATACTAGATAAAATCAGCAAAAAATAAATAAAGAAGAGTGGCCCAGTGGCTCATTGTGGCTCATTAGCAAAGTTGAGCCACCTTAGCGTCTGAAAATCAGTAATATAGGGTCGTGGCTCACTAAAAACGGAAAAAAGGTACAGAGTGAAAAAACTAAAACTGTGTAATCCATCTTATAAGCTGTTGCTGCACTCGTTTACAGACTGGCTAACGACCTTAGGCTACAGCCCTCAAACGATATACAACTTACCCAATTATGCCAAAGAGTTTTTATACTGGTTAGAACAAAAAGAGATTAGGGATTTGGACAATATTAGTTCAGAACTGACCGGCAGTTATTTTACTCACCTGCAGCAAAGAGGGAACCAGCGTCGCGGCGGTGGCTTAAGTGCAGGGTCGATCAACAAACACCGTCAAGCGCTTCGCCGCCTAAGTCATTACCTTCAACAGAGCAGACAAATTATCTTGCCAATAAACATCCAACTCCAAGTCAAAGAGCAACAGCAGATCACAGTGCTAAGCCCAATAGAAATCAAAAAGTTGTACGCCAGTACAGAACAACACAAAGGCCTAAAGTGGCGAGACATCGCGATGCTGGAAGTGTTCTACAGTTGTGGACTAAGACGCAACGAGGGGGTAAGTTTAAATGTAGAAGATGTAGATGTGAATGGCCGCCTAGTGTTAGTGAGAAAAGGAAAAAACCGTCGACAACGCTACGTTCCGATGACGCAGCAAACAGCGAATCGGATAGGGTACTACCTAAAGCACTGCCGCCCTTACCTGAGTCAATCAGAAAAAGAAAAGGCCTTGCTGTTAAGTCTACGGGGCAGCCGTGCGCAAGGCCAAACGTTACTGTTGCGGCTTAAGCAATTAGCGAGTTCATCAGAGCTCAAAAAGGAAGTAGGTTTACACACCTTACGTCACTCCATCGCTACGCATTTATTACAACGTGGGATGAAGTTAGACCAAATCCGCCGGTTTTTAGGTCATAGCTCCATCGAATCCACCCAAATCTATACCCATCTACGAGATGAAATATTTTGAATCGTATTTAGTTAGTCAAGGTCTAAGTCAGAGCAGTGCATTAACCTACAGCCGCGTGTCGTTACGGTTTGTCAATTGGTTGAGAACAGATGACGAAAGTGTTGATACATGTAGTTATAATCTATTGATGAGATACCTATCGGAGTGCCGTGGATTAGGTTGGAGTGATCGGACTGTTCAACTGCATTTAGGAGGAATCCGTCATTACCTGGATTATAAGTGTGTAGACCCAAACCCTGCACGCTTGCAGCTTCGTCCGTCTGATCGCACAGTACCAGTGAGATTGTACGATTCAGAGGAATTATTTCTGCTGTACAAGGGCTATCCCAATCAAGTATTAAGTGATAAGATTTTAGTGGGCTTGCTTGTCTTTCAAGCCTTACGTCGCAAAGAGTTGAGAAGCTTATCAAGATCGAACATTGACTTGGATAACGGAGAGTTGATGATTGATGGGAGTACTCGGGTAAATGGTCGTCGACTGCAATTAGCACCCGCCCAGATTACCTTACTAGGTCGCTATCTATCGCAACTATTAGAAGAGGGGTTGTTCAGCAATCGAGGTCTAGATAATCAGATGAGTAAAGTATTAAGGGTGTTGAAAAGACAAGATACCAAACTGCAACATCTACGTCAGTTGCGCTCCAGTGTAATCATGAATTGGTTAGATCATTACAACCTACGGCAAGTACAATACTTTGCTGGCCATCGTTATGCGAGTTCAACGGAGCGTTACCAGAGTAGTCACTTGGAAGACCTTCAACGTGATCTGGATACGTACCACCCAAACTGCGACTGAGTGCAGAAAAAAGAGTTTTTTATAAAAACACCTGAATGATAGAAAGTGGAGGCACCAAAAGGAAGATGATATAGATAGTGCTGAAAAATAAGAA
Organism: Syngnathus floridae; assembly: GCF_059516105.1. NCBI lineage: Eukaryota > Metazoa > Chordata > Actinopteri > Syngnathiformes > Syngnathidae > Syngnathus > Syngnathus floridae. The sequence continues at coordinate 7,562 of NW_028284222.1, read as the reverse complement.
GGTACACCTGGCGACTTTAGGAGGATGGCTGCGTAGGCTCCTGGCTTTTTTTCTTTTTTAACTGCCGTAGGCATGTCAAATGCTAAATAAAAACATTAACTTGACGGAAGATAGATAGCCTGCATACCGTAGGTATGTTCATTGATAGCGTCCTATTTACATGGCGTATAGTAAAATTGCGGAGTTGCTGGAGGGGCGTTAATTATTACCCGTTCGGCTTGCAGATGGAGGGGCCGTTTCTCTCTCAGGTAGGGCCAACCAATCGCTACCAATACAATGGTAAAGAATGGAATCCGGAAGGTGGATTGAATTGGTTTGATTATGGAGCGAGGTGGTATGATCCGGCAGTGGCTAGATGGTGGAGTATTGATCCGCTTGCTGATCAAATGCGAAGACACTCGCCTTATAATTATGCCTTTGATAACCCAATGCGATTTATTGATCCTGATGGAATGGCTCCTGCTTGGCCTGTGCCATCTTTGTTTAGAGCGAAGAAAATAGCCGAAAAAATTGAAGGCGTTGGACAGGCAATTCTAGGAACAATTTTTGCCTTGCCGAATGCAGTATCGAGTGATCATGCTGCTGGCAATGCTAGAAACTTAGGAAATGAAGAATCTGCTCGGCAGTTATCAGAAGAAGCTCGTCAAGGTTATGCAGAAACGGCTGTTGATATAGCTACTGGTGTAGTGATATCTAGAGTTTTTCGGACTGCTAAAGTTATAGCAAATGCTGGTGATGAAGCTGCATCAACTGTAAGTGATGTAGCTGCAAGTGGAAAGACACGAAAACTTTCAGATTCCGAAATAAAAGAAACTGTTGGGGCCGGATTAGGAGATGATATAGGCGAAACTATTTCAAACGTTACTGCCCAGTATGGAAATCTACAATGTGTAGAATGTGCAGATGCAGTCATGGGAGCATTGAGTAAACAAGGGGTGAAAGGTGAAATAGTAACTCTTCAAGCTAACTCTACTAGTCGAGGCTTCATATATAGTGAGACTGCCGGAAATGTGATTTCTAGAAATGGGCATCATAGAGGTGTTCTCGTTAATGGGAAAGTTTATGATAATATACATAAGAGTGGAATAGAGTACCAAAATGGCTAAATGATTTTGACGTTATAGGAGGTTTCAAGTGAATCTACTAAACTCTATAAACTACATACATGGATTCGATAGAAGAATTGATTAATCAAATCAGGCAGAAGCCTGAACTATACTTAGGTAGACGATCTTTAAGATGTCTTGAAGCTTTTTTAAATGGATGGATACATAGAGATACTAAGAATATAGTTGATGAGAATCTCATTGGAGATTTTCAGAACTGGGTAGCTAATAAATATAATATTCCTAGCTCTCATTCATGGGCGGATATAATTTTATTTTTTCAATTGACGATAATAATGCTTTAAATAATTTCTTTAATCATTTTGATCAGTATCTTGAATTAAGGAAGAAATAAGGCGTGGCTTTCACTACGTCCTCGATCCAGTATCACGCCAGTAGTGCAGGTATGCACTAACGCAGGGCAGCACGTGAAGATGTGCTGCCCTGCTCTGTCATGATACTGGGCTCGGTCTTCGTTGCAGCCACAGCCAGCTCCCGGTCTGTGGCAGTACACAAAGCAAGACTGCACATCCCTCCGCTGTCTCTAGTAGTGCGGCCCTGCGGGTCACCTCAGTGGTGTCGATCAGGAGGGGGTAGGGAGCGGTTGCCTCCGGCGATCTGGTTATTTTGAAAATCTTGATAACTCCACCAGCCGCGCGCGATGGCTAGGCTCGTCACGCCCGGTCGTGCCCAATACACAAGCTAGGCGGGGCACTTGCTCCGGGCGGCTTCGGTTCCCATCCGCAAAAAGGGCCGCAGGTCGTGGCCGTTGGCATCGTACGTATTAATACTGGTGTTGGGGTGCTGCTTCTCAGCACTGCAGTAGTAGGCGTTGCCTATTGGATTTTTTCTTTCACTTGCCTTTTCAAATGAATACGTTAGCAGATGAAAAGAAAAAAGGGGAGGCACTTGGGTCGTTGCCCTCAGACGCAGACAAAAGGCCTGTTTTGGTCGTGGGTACTTCGTGCTTGGTATAGTGGGGCGGCCTTTTGAGCCCTGTGTCATTAAGTACCGCTATTGCGGCACTTACTGCCCCAGGGCAAAATATTATCACCGGGTTTTAGGTTTGGGTGACGAACGTGAAAGGATTAGGGGAGAGGCTGGCGTACAAGAGGGAGCCAGACGCTGGACCATTATTGGGCTGGCGTTGTGGCGTACCTTGTGCGCCGGGCAAAGATATATGTTTTAGAGATAGGTCAGGCAGCGCGGTTAGCACTGCCTGTTTCGACTCGCTCAGAGTCGTACTTGGAGGAGGAATATTATTCGATAGTAAGTTTATCAAGCCCTTGTCTGGTTCCAAAAATTCTAGCAATAATAACCAGATTAGCTACATGATTAACTCGATAAATAATTTTGTAATTCCACTTAGGGATAAACCTGAACTCTTTTTCATGTTCTTCAAGGGCCGGCTCGATGGGAAATCTCTCTGGGTACTTTTGGAGAGAATCGACTAGTTTGACTAAAGTCTCAAAAACAGTATCAGCCCCTTTGGGTGAGATTTGATAGATATGTTGATAAATGTCTTTTAAATCATCAGAGGCCTGTGGAGACCACAGGATACGGAAGTTCGCCATTACCAGTTTTTCTTATCGTTACGAATATCGTCAGAAGAAAGTCCTTTGCCCTGTTCTACATCATCGACGGCTTTATCAAGAGCATCAATCATATCCTTTTTAGTTAAAGGTTGACCTTGAGTAGAGAAAGCGACAATCTGCTCTTCTTCCTGGAGATAATTTTGAAGCATGGCATACATAGCTCTGATCATCCGCTCATCTGCCAGGTCGATATATTTTAGGAGTTGCTGTTTGACATGTGCGACACTCATGGATTAAATTTATGAGGCGAAAGCCTGCTTAGTTTTAAAATGTTGGATATAAGTATCAATGACATTGTAAAGAATACTTTTGGTTTTTTCATCCATTTGTTGAATTCCTTTAACTCTGTCAATTACCTCCTTGTCATAAGAAGCATATTCCCCATGTCCAATGAGGAAATCAATGGTAACTCCAAAAGCATTAGCAATTTTTATAGCCATCTCAATGGAGGGTAGATTTTCATTACGTTCATACTTGCCAATGATCTCTCTGGAAGCTCCAATTTGCTTAGCTAGCTCGGTTTGTGACCACTTCTTCTCCTTTCTCAGGATACTGATTTTGCCTCCGATGTTCAATATATTGCTCATAAAAGTAAGTTATTTCTTGATATTTATAAATATACGAGAACTTTATTGCATAAAAAAGTAAGGTGTTGTTTGTGTTAATGAGAAATGCTTTGTAGATTTGAGGAACATGTTACACAATGTGTGTTTTTCAAACTTTAACATTTATCACCTAAAAACGGAAATCTATGAAAACCTACCCCTTGCCACCTCAAGTCCTGGACTTGGTCCTGGACAGCGACAGCGAACGCACGGAGCTGATTGGCGCGCTGTACGGTAAAAAGCCCAACGGCGAAAAATATATCCTCCCGAACTATGGCTTCACGGCACGTGGCTAGAAAAGGCCGGCTTCAAGATCGGCGACCACGTAGCAATCCACGTGCAAAAAATCAACTGATCATCCAAAAACTAGAACTATGACCATCGCCCAAATCAAATCGAGCCTGAGCATCGAGGAAGTCTTAAATCACTACGGCTTGAAGGCCGACCGTTGGCATCGGCTATTGTGCCCCTGGCATAATGACAAAAAACCGAGCTTACAGATTTATCCCGATACCAATACCTGGACCTGCTTCAGCACCAACTGCGAAGCTGGCAGCGGCGATGTAATCGAATTCATCCAGCGAATGGAAAAGACAGACAAGGCGGGCGCCTTGAGAAAAGCAGCGAGCTTGATTAGTTTACCGACAGCGGTAGCCAGGGTTCCGGTTGCTCCACCAGAGTTGAGTGAAGAAGACCGTTTACAATTATTGAATGAAGTCTTTAGCTACTTCCAAAAAAGTCTGCGGCATAGCAAGTCAGTGCAAGCTCGCAAATATCTAGAAAGCCGTGGCTTGAATCTGGATTTAGAACAAGGCTATAACAGCGGTCAATACCACCACCGCAAATCTCAGGAAGTCATAGACCGGTGCATGTCAGTAGGTCTGTTGTATCCAGGCGAAGGGGTTATCGCAGTTGGGCCCGGGGCTGCATCATCTATCCACTCAAAGACGCTGCTGGTCGTATAGTAAGCCTGTACGGCCGATCTACTCGCTCAAGCTCTGACCGCGGAGAGGAGGACTCAAAGCGGTCGGAGCATTTTTATTTACGAGGTCGGAGTGGCTTGTATCCTGCTTATCCATCAGAGGAGACGGAAGTGTTGATCTTGACGGAAAGTATTATAGATGCAGCGACGCTGAGCCAGCTAGACTTACCCTTATCCAATTATGCTGTTTTATCGCTATACGGAACAGAGACCTACGGTGCAGAGCATCGCAAAGCGGTACTGAGCTGTACAGGTTTACGGGAATTTATCTTTGTAATGGACGGAGATGGAGCGGGCAAGAAGGCACTCCAAAAGTATAGTATAGAGTTAAGGGAATTGTATCCAGCTTTACAGCAGAGTGAGGTTGAGTTACCGGATGGTGAAGATGTAAATAGCTTATACGTATCGCATACAGATCAGCCCGCCTTATTTGATCATCTGTTCAGAAGTCGCAAAGAATTAGTTGCTCCAATAGAGCTTAGTGAAGCTTCGACTGAAGGAGATTTAGATACGAGCAATCCAGAGCTGTTATACTATCATCATAGCTTACTGCAGATACTGGTATTAGGCGGCATCCGCATCGAGGGCCTGGATCGTATGCGCGCTACGCTGAAGGTAAGCAAGAAGGGCAAATCCTTACGTCATACGCTAGACTTATACAATGGTGATCAGCTGGATCGGTTGAGCAAAAAGATTAGTAGTCGCATGGAATTGAGTGGCTTGGAAGTAGAGGAGTTGCTAGATCATATGATCGAGCTGTTGGAAGAATACCGTTTATCACATATCGAGAATCGTCCTACTGCTCCGCAAGCCAAAGAGTTGAGCGCAGCGGAGTTGGCAGCGGCTCGGAAGTACTTGAGTGGTCCCGACCTAATGGCGAGGACGATGGCGGACTTAGGCAAAACAGGGATAGTGGGAGAGGAGCTAAATCGCCTATTGATGTACATCGTAATGACAAGCCGAAAGTGTTCGCATCCCTTACATGTGATGAGCTTGGCCGCCAGTGGCCAGGGCAAGACACATCTGCAGGAACGGGTAAGCGCGTGCATCCCCAAAGAAGATAAAATCGAGATCACAAGCTTATCAGATAATGCGCTGTACTACTTTGGTAAAAAAGAGTTGAGTCACAAACTATTGATCATCGAGGATCTGGATGGAGCAGAGGGTGTGATGTACTCACTACGGGAACTACAGACGAAACAGAAGTTAGCTCGTCGGGTCGCGCTGAAGGATACTCGAGGTCAAATGCGGACACAAAAACGCGAGGTAGAAGGCCCGACGAGTATAGCTGGCTGTACAACACGCGAGCAGCTATATGAAGACAATGCAAATCGTTCATTCCTGGTGTACTTGGATGAAAGCGCAGAACAAGACGAGCGAATCATGGCGTACCAAAGGGCGCTTAGTGCAGGTAAGATCAGCAAAGCATTAGAGGAACAAAAACGAGAGTTGCTACGCGACACACAACGGATACTAAAAAACATTGAGGTCAGAAATCCCTACGCCGAACACCTGCAAATCCCAAGCTCTGTATTTAAACGCCGTCGTACCAATGGCATTACCTAGCCTTCATCGAGGCGATCACGTTTTATCATCAATACCAGCGAGAAGTGAAGACTGATGCAGTACAGGGACCCGCTACATCGAGACAACATTAGCAGACCTCCGTTGGGCGAACAAGCTCTTAGCCCCTGTGCTGCTAAGAAAGAGCGATGAGCTGAGCGGTGCCTGTCGGAGTTTTTTGGAGACCTTAAAGAGCTATCTGAAGCGCGAACAAAAGCGTAGTTTTTACAGCAAACAAATCCGTGAGTCCTTACGGTTAAGCTACAGTACCTTAAAACGTCACCTGATTACTTTGACGCGCAATGGTTATCTGAAAATCGTAAGTGGCAGTGCGTCTAAAGGCTACGAATATGAAGTGGTGAGTTACGAAGAATACCAAGAGCTACAGCATAATATTACGACTGTGTTGGATGAAATACTAGATAAAATCAGCAAAAAATAAATAAAGAAGAGTGGCCCAGTGGCTCATTGTGGCTCATTAGCAAAGTTGAGCCACCTTAGCGTCTGAAAATCAGTAATATAGGGTCGTGGCTCACTAAAACGGAAAAAAGGTACAGAGTGAAAAAACTAAAACTGTGTAATCCATCTTATAAGCTGTTGCTGCACTCGTTTACAGACTGGCTAACGACCTTAGGCTACAGCCCTCAAACGATATACAACTTACCCAATTATGCCAAAGAGTTTTTATACTGGTTAGAACAAAAAGAGATTAGGGATTTGGACAATATTAGTTCAGAACTGACCGGCAGTTATTTTACTCACCTGCAGCAAAGAGGGAACCAGCGTCGCGGCGGTGGCTTAAGTGCAGGGTCGATCAACAAACACCGTCAAGCGCTTCGCCGCCTAAGTCATTACCTTCAACAGAGCAGACAAATTATCTTGCCAATAAACATCCAACTCCAAGTCAAAGAGCAACAGCAGATCACAGTGCTAAGCCAATAGAAATCAAAAAGTTGTACGCCAGTACAGAACAACACAAAGGCCTAAAGTGGCGAGACATCGCGATGCTGGAAGTGTTCTACAGTTGTGGACTAAGACGCAACGAGGGGGTAAGTTTAAATGTAGAAGATGTAGATGTGAATGGCCGCCTAGTGTTAGTGAGAAAAGGAAAAAACCGTCGACAACGCTACGTTCCGATGACGCAGCAAACAGCGAATCGGATAGGGTACTACCTAAAGCACTGCCGCCCTTACCTGAGTCAATCAGAAAAAGAAAAGGCCTTGCTGTTAAGTCTACGGGGCAGCCGTGCGCAAGGCCAAACGTTACTGTTGCGGCTTAAGCAATTAGCGAGTTCATCAGAGCTCAAAAAGGAAGTAGGTTTACACACCTTACGTCACTCCATCGCTACGCATTTATTACAACGTGGGATGAAGTTAGACCAAATCCGCCGGTTTTTAGGTCATAGCTCCATCGAATCCACCCAAATCTATACCCATCTACGAGATGAAATATTTTGAATCGTATTTAGTTAGTCAAGGTCTAAGTCAGAGCAGTGCATTAACCTACAGCCGCGTGTCGTTACGGTTTGTCAATTGGTTGAGAACAGATGACGAAAGTGTTGATACATGTAGTTATAATCTATTGATGAGATACCTATCGGAGTGCCGTGGATTAGGTTGGAGTGATCGGACTGTTCAACTGCATTTAGGAGGAATCCGTCATTACCTGGATTATAAGTGTGTAGACCCAAACCCTGCACGCTTGCAGCTTC
>NW_028284221.1:35000-36602 GCF_059516105.1 Syngnathus floridae | reverse complement strand
CGACTCCGAGAACGCACGCGTGAAGGCAGGGCCCCCGAAAGGGTCCGCCCCCCGCGACGCCCCAGGCGGCCGCCAATCCCAGCCGGGTTGAATCCCCCGATCGGACTACGTGGTCCCCACCCGTTTACCTCTCAACGGTTTCACGCCCTGTTGAACTCTCTCTTCAAAGTTCTTTTCAACTTTCCCTTAAGGTACTTGTCCTCTATCGGTCTCGTGCCAGTATTTAGCCTTAGATGGAGTTTACCACCCGCTTTGGGCTGCATTCACAAACAACCCGACTCCGAGAAGGCCGCGCCCCGGCGCGCCGGGGGCCGCTACCGGCCTCACACCGTCCCTGGGCAGAGCCTCCATCAGAAGGACTCGGGCCCCCTCCGGGCGGCGTCGGGCGCAACGACCTTCTGTACGCTACATTTCCCGCGCCCGAGGCCGGGCGGGGATTCAGCGCTGGGCTTCTCCCTCTTCGCTCGCCGCTACTGAGGGAATCCTGGTTAGTTTCTTTTCCTCCGCTTAGTAATATGCTTAAATTCAGCGGGTCGTCTCGTCTGATCTGAGGTCGGAAATGAGGGGGTAGTAGGCGCGGCCGGCCTGGCGGCCGGGCTCGCTGGATCCTTCCGCGCGAGCGGGGGCCTCCGCGGCGAACCCATCCCCGCGAGGGAGCGCGAGGCGCGGGATGCGCAATGGTCGTCGAAACGCCACCGGCAGCCGCGCCCCGGACCCGTGATGCGGGATGGGTCGACGGTGAGGAGGACGCGCGCGGGTCTGCACTTAAGGGGACGAAGGCCGCCGAGGCGGCCTGCGAGCCCCCAGCCGCGGGGAGGCGAAGCGCTAGCGGGGCGACGGACGCATGCGCGTTGCCGCGCAGAGGTCAGACCGTCGCGGCCGTTTCGCCCTTCGCCGAACCCCGATTGATATGCAAGCGACGCTCAGACAGGCGTGGCCCCGGGACGGACCCGGGGCCGCAAAGTGCGTTCGAAGTGTCGATGATCAATGTGTCCTGCAATTCACATTAGTTCTCGCAGCTAGCTGCGTCTTCATCGACGCACGAGCCGAGTGATCCACCGCTAAGAGTTGTACGTTTGTTTTGCGGAGGCGAGATCGGGAGCGGGCGGGGAGATGGCGTGACGCCGCGCGCGGACCCTCCACCGTCGCCACGAGGACGTCGGGGCTTGCCGGCGCGGTCGCCGCCGTCCGCCGCCGCGCTGACCCTCAGCAGCGCGCCGCGGTTTGCCAAGTTCCAGCGATTAAAAAATTGTTTTTTCCGGCCGACGCGCGACGGGTGCCACCCACCCGCCTCAGAGCGTGCGTGTGGTGTGGACATTGAACCCCCCACGGTCCGCCGAAGGCAGGCCGCGAGTTGGGTACCCGCCGCAAAGGGGTAAAGTTCCGAGTGGGCGCGCCGCGATGGCACCGGGCCCGACCCCGGCCGAGGCGCGCCCGGAGACTACTTCAGGACTGCGAGGGAGCGCCAGGCTGCCGGTTGAGCGCGCGCGCGGGGAGGCGGACGGTGACGTCGCGCGACGCTGGGCGACTCCGGTGTGTCGAACGGAGCCCCCAGCCGCGGGGAGGCGAAGCGCTAGCGGGGCGACGGACGCATGCGCGTTG
>NW_028284221.1:12500-30000 GCF_059516105.1 Syngnathus floridae | reverse complement strand
CTCTGTCGTGCGGTGTGACCGTCCAACGCGGGCATCGCTAGATTAGCCGTGGCCACGATCCTTCCACACCGCGAGCCTTTCGCCCTCGGCCGGTGTCGGTCAACGTGTGGGTTTGGGGGGAAGGACGGCTGCCGGGAGCAGACAGCCGTCCCCGGGTGGGGTGTACAGTCCCTTCACCGCGGCCGCCGGGAGCAGACGGCCGTCGAGCGATTCTGCCATTGTTCCTAGGACTTTGTACATTTTAAAGACCCTCCGCGCGGGCCGCTGATCCCGCTCGGTCGCTCCGGCCTGTGTTTAAGGAGGCGGCCGGTCCTCCCATTCTGCCAGTGTTCCTTGGACTTTGAATATTTCAAAGTCTTTCCGCTCCGGGCTAGGGCGGGTGAGGTCGTCTCGAACCACGTGCCTGAAGGCCGCCTCACGCCGGATGCAGGCCCCGCTCTGTCGTGCGGTGTGACCGTCCAACGTGGGCATCGCTAGATTAGCCGTGGCCACGATCCTTCCACACCGCGAGCCTTTCGCCCTCGGCTGATGTTCGGCCAACGTGTGGGGAGGGGGGGAAGGACGGCTGCCGGGAGCAGACAGCCGTCCCCGGGTGGGGTGTACAGTCCCTTCACCGCGGCCGCCGGGAGCAGACGGCCGTCGAGCGATTCTGCCATTGTTCCTAGGACTTTGTACATTTTAAAGACCCTCCGCGCGGGCCGCTGATCCCGCTCCGTCTCTCCGGCCTGTGTTTAAGGAGGCGGCCGGTCCTCCCATTCTGCCATTGTTCCTTGGACTTGTAAAAGTCTTTCCGCTCCGGGCTAGGGCGGGTGAGGTCGTCTCGAACCACGTGCCTGAAGGCCGCCTCGCGCCGGATGCAGGCCCCGCTCTGTCGTGCGGTGTGACCGTCCAACGCGGGCATCGCTAGATTAGCCGTGGCCACGATCCTTCCACACCGCGAGCCTTTCGCCCTCGGCTGATGTTCGGCCAACGTGTGGGGAGGGGGTTATGGACGGCTGCCGGGAGCAGACAGCCGTCCCCGGGAGGGGAGACTTCACGGCGGCCGCCGGGAGCAGACGGCCGTCGAGAGATTCTGCCAGTGTGTTCCTTGGACTTTGAAAAGTCTTTCCGCTCCGGGCTAGGGCGGGTGAGGTCGCCTCGAACCACGTGCCTGAAGGCCGCCTCGCGCCGGATGCAGGCCCCGCTCTGTCGTGCGGTGTGACCGTCCAACGCGGGCATCGCTAGATTAGCCGTGGCCACGATCCTTCCACACCGCGAGCCTTTCGCCCTCGGCCGGTGTTCGCTCAATGCGCGGGCCGCTGATCCCGCTCCATCTCTCCGGCCTGTGTTTAAGGAGGCGGCCGGTCCTCCCATTCTGCCATTGTTCCTTGGACTTGTAAAAGTCTTTCCGCTCCGGGCTAGGGCGGGTGAGGTCGTCTCGAACCACGTGCCTGAAGGCCGCCTCGCGCCGGATGCAGGCCCCGCTCTGTCGTGCGGTGTGACCGTCCAACGCGGGCATCGCTAGATTAGCCGTGGCCACGATCCTTCCACACCGCGAGCCTTTCGCCCTCGGCTGGTGTTCGGCCAACGTGTGGGGAGGGGGTTAAGGACGGCTGCCGGGAGCAGACAGCCGTCCCCGGGAGGGGAGACTTCACGGCGGCCGCCGGGAGCAGACGGCCGTCGAGCGATTCTGCCAGCGTTCCTTGTACTTTGAATATTTCACAGCCGTGCTCGCACTTAGGAAATTTTCGAGCGCTGTGGCACTTAGAAATTTTTCGTCAAGAGAGGCACTTAGACATTTTTCGTCAAGAGAGGCACTTAGAAAATTTTTCTCTCTCTCTCTGTGTGCCTTCCAGGGTGCTGTGCAACCCTGCGTGTTGTGTTCCCACCGAGCAAGGGGCGCTGCTGGCGGCCATGACCAAGCGCTCGGCACCGGGCCCTTTCATTTTGTGGGGTAAATTATGCGCCCCCCATGCTCGTTCTGACTATATTTTGCGAAAGGGGGGTAAATCGTTGATGAGTACGCTGACTAGGGGGACCATTTAGCGTACTCTGGCGCACCTGAAGACCAAAGTTGGTACTGCACCCTCCCCCTGGTACCCCAGCCCCTGGTACCTAAAGAGGGAGAGGCCGAATTTTCGCTTTTTGGGGCCGACCGAGGGAACCAGCCGAGGCGGACACTTTTCGGCTCAAGAGCCGTTGGCACTTAGAAAAAATTCGCACAAGTTGGCAGGGCTACCAGGGGAAGAGGCCGAATTTTCGCTTTTGAAGGCCGACCGCGGGAACCAGCCGAGGCGGACACTTTTCGGCTCAAGAGCCGTTGGCACTTAGAAAATATTTGCCAAACTTGGCTTGACTTCCAGGAGAAGAGGCCGAATTTTCACTTTTGGTGGCCGACCTGGGGAACCAGCCGAGGCGGACACTTTTCGGCTCAAGAGCCGTTGGCACTTAGAAAATATTTGCCAAACTTGGCTTGACTTCCAGGAGAAGAGGCCGAATTTTCACTTTTGGTGGCCGTTATGGGGAACCAGCCGAGGCGGACACTTTTCGGCTCAAGAGCCGTTGGCACTTAGAAAATATTTGCCAAACATGGCTTGACTTCCAGGAGAAGAGGCCGAATTTTCACTTTTGGTGGCCGTTATGGGGAACCAGCCGAGGCGGACACTTTACGCTGGTTGAGTCGTTGGCACTTAGAAAATATTTGCCAAACTTGGCTTGACTTCCAGGAGAAGAGGCCGAATTTTCACTTTTGGTGGCCGACCTGGGGAACCAGCCGAGGCGGACACTTTACGCTGGTTGAGTCGTTGGCACTTAGAAAATATCTGCCAAACTTGGCTTGACTTCCAGGAGAAGAGGCCGAATTTTCACTTTTGGTGACCGACCTGGGGAACCAGCCGAGGCGGACACTTTACGCTGGTTGAGTCGTTGGCACTTAGAAAATATTTGCCAAACTTGGCTTGACTTCCAGGAGAAGAGGCCGAATTTTCACTTTTGGTGGCCGACCTGGGGAACCAGCCGAGGCGGACACTTACGCTGGTTGAGTCGTTGGCACTTAGAAAATATTCGCCAAACTTGGCAAGACTTCCAGGAGAAGAGGCCGAATTTTCACTTTTGGTGGCCGACCTGGGGAACCAGCCGAGGCGGACACTTTACGCTGGTTGAGTCGTTGGCACTTAGAAAATATTTGCCAAACTTGGCTTGACTTCCAGGAGAAGAGGCCGAATTTTCACTTTTCATGGCCGTTATGGGGAACCAGCCGAGGCGGACACTTTGCGCTGGTTGAGTCGTTGGCACTTAGAAAATATTTGCCAAACTTGGCTTGACTTCCAGGAGAAGAGGCCGAATTTTCACTTTTGGTGGCCGTTATGGGGAACCAGCCGAGGCGGACACTTTAGGCTGGTTGAGTCGTTGGCACTCAGAAAATATTCGCCAAACTTGGCCAGACTTCCAGGAGAAGAGGCCGAATTTTCACTTTTGGTGACCGACCTGGGGAACCAGCCGAGGCGGACACTTTACGCTGGTTGAGTCGTTGGCACTTAGAAAATATTTGCCAAACTTGGCTTGACTTCCAGGAGAAGAGGCCGAATTTTCACTTTTGGTGGCCGACCTGGGGAACCAGCCGAGGCGGACACTTTACGCTGGTTGAGTCGTTGGCACTTAGAAAATATTCGCCAAACTTGGCAAGACTTCCAGGAGAAGAGGCCGAATTTTCACTTTTGGTGGCCGACCTGGGGAACCAGCCGAGGCGGACACTTTACGCTGGTTGAGTCGTTGGCACTTAGAAAATATTTGCCAAACTTGGCTTGACTTCCAGGAGAAGAGGCCGAATTTTCACTTTTCATGGCCGTTATGGGGAACCAGCCGAGGCGGACACTTTTCGGCTCAAGAGCCGTTGGCACTTAGAAAATATTTGCCAAACATGGCTTGACTTCCAGGAGAAGAGGCCGAATTTTCACTTTTGGTGGCCGTTATGGGGAACCAGCCGAGGCGGACACTTTACGCTGGTTGAGTCGTTGGCACTTAGAAAATATTTGCCAAACTTGGCTTGACTTCCAGGAGAAGAGGCCGAATTTTCACTTTTGGTGGCCGACCTGGGGAACCAGCCGAGGCGGACACTTTACGCTGGTTGAGTCGTTGGCACTTAGAAAATATTCGCCAAACTTGGCCAGACTTCCAGGAGAAGAGGCCGAATTTTCACTTGTTGTGGCCGTTATGGGGAACCAGCCGAGGCGGACACTTTACGCTGGTTGGGTCGTTGGCACTTAGAAAATATTCGCCAAACTTGGCCAGACTTCCAGGAGAAGAGGCCGAATTTTCACTTAATTTTCACTTGTTGTGGCCGTTATGGGGAACCAGCCGAGGCGGACACTTTACGTGGTTGGGTCGTTGGCACTTAGAAAATATTCGCCAAACTTGGCAGACTTCCAGGAGAAGAGGCCGAATTTTCACTTGTTGTGGCCGTTATGGGGAACCAGCCGAGGCGGAACACTTACGCTGGTTGGGTCGTTGGCACTTAGAAAATATTCGCCAAACTTGGCTTGACTTCCAGGAGAAGAGGCCGAATTTGCACTTATGGTGGCCGTTATGGGGAACCAGCCGAGGCGGACACTTTACGCTGGTCGAGTCGTTGGCACTTAGAAAATATTCGCCAAACTTGGCCAGACTTCCAGGAGAAGAGGCCGAATTTTCACTGTTCTGGCCGACCTGGGGAACCAGACGAGGCGGACACATCACCCCGCAAGTGCCGTTGGCACTTTGAAAATATTCGCCAAACTTGGCCAGACTTCCAGGAGAAGAGGCCGAATTTTCACTGTTCTGGCCGACCTGGGGAACCAGACGAGGCGGACACATCACCCCGCAAGTGCCGATGGCACTTAGAAAATATTCGCCAAACTTGGCCGGACTTCCAGGAGAAGAGGCCGAATTTTCGCTTTTTCTGGCCGACCTGGGGAACCAGACGAGGCGGACACATCACCCCGCAAGTGCCGTTGGCACTTTGAAAATATTCGCCAAACTTGGCCGACTTCAGGAGAAGAGGCCGAATTTTCACTTGTTCTGGCCGACCTGGGGAACCAGACGGAGGCGGACACATCACCCCGCAAGTGCCGTTGGCACTTTGAAAATATTCGCCAAACTTGGCCGGACTTCCAGAGAAGAGGCCGAATTTTCACTTTTTCTGGCCGACCTGGGGAACCAGACGAGGCGGACACATCACCCCCGCAAGTGCCGTTGGCACTTTGAAAATATTCGAAACTTCCATCCAAACACACATCGGCTTTTTCGCCGTCGCTGTCCGGCCTGGGCACCATCGTGGCTCGGACAGTTCGTGTGCAGCTTTCCGTTGGCACTTAGAACATTTTTCAAAATAAAATAAACAGTCCTGCACATACGTGCCGACTATATTTGCGAAAGGGGAGTAAACCGATGAGTACACTAACTAGGGGGACCAACAGACCGTAGTGGTCTCCCCTGGTACCTAAATGCATACCCCTGGTACCTCAAGCGACTACCCCTGGTACCTAAATGCGTACCCCTGGTACCTCAGAGAGGCCGAATTTTCACATTCCGTGGCCGAACTAGGGAACCGGACGAGGCGGACACTTTTCCGGGAGAGACCCGATGGCACTTAGAAAATATTCGCTCAAGTTGGCAGGACTTCCAGAGCAAGAGGCCGAATTTCACATTATGTGCCGAACCGGGGAACCAGCCGAGTCGGACACTTTTCCGGAGAGACCCGATGGCACTTAGAAAATATTCGCTCAAGTTGGCAGGACTTCCAGAGCAAGAGGCCGAATTTTCACATTATGTGGCCGAACTAGGGAACCGGACGAGTCGGACACTTTTCCGGGCAAGACCCGATGGCACTTAGAAAATATTCGCTCAAGTTGGCAGGACTTCCAGAGCAAGAGGCCGAATTTTCACATTATGTGGCCGAACTAGGGAACCGGACGTGTCGGACACTTTTCCGGGCAAGACCCGATGGCACTTAGAAAATATTCGCTCAAGTTGCAGGACTTCCAGAGCAAGAGGCCGAATTTTCACTCGCTCGGGCCGACTCGGGGAACCAGCCGAGTCGGACACTTTTCCGGGCAAGACCCGATGGCACTTAGAAAATATTCGCTCAAGTTGGCAGGACTTCCAGAGCAAGAGGCCGAATTTTCACTCGTTCGGGCCGACTCGGGAACCAGCCGAGTCGGACACTTTTCCGGGCAAGACCCGATGGCACTTAGAAAATATTCGCTCAAGTTGGCAGGACTTCCAGAGCAAGAGGCCGAATTTTCACATTATGTGGCCGAACTAGGGAACCGGACGAGTCGGACACTTTTCCGGGCAAGACCCGATGGCACTTAGAAAATATTCGCTCAAGTTGGCAGGACTTCCAGAGCAAGAGGGCCGAATTTTCACTCGTTCGGGCCGACTCGGGGAACCAGCCGAGTCGGACACTTTTCCGGGCAAGACCGATGGCACTTAGAAAATATTCGCTCAAGTTGACAGGACTTCCAGAGCGAGAGGCCGAATTTTCACTCGGTCGGGCCGTCTCGGGAACCAGACGAGTCGGACACTTTTCCGGGCAAGACCCGTTGGCACTTAGAAAATATTCGCTCAATTTGGCAGGACTTCCAGAGCAAGAGGCCGAATTTTCACTCGTTTGGGCCGACTCGGGGAACCAGCCGAGTCGGACACTTTTCCGGGCAAGACCCGATGGCACTTAGAAAATATTCGCTCAAGTTGACAGGACTTCCAGAGCGAGAGGCCGAATTTTCACTCGGTCGGGCCGACTCGGGGAACCAGACGAGTCGGACACTTTTCCGGGCAAGACCCGTTGGCACTTAGAAAATATTCGCTCAATTTGGCAGGACTTCCAGAGCAAGAGGCCGAATTTTCGCTCGTTCGGGCCGACTCGGGGAACCAGCCGAGTCGGACACTTTTCCGGGCAAGACCCGATGGCACTTAGAAAATATTCGCTCAAGTTGGCAGGACTTCCAGAGCAAGAGGCCGAATTTTCGCTCGTTCGGGCCGACTCGGGGAACCAGCCGAGTCGGACACTTTTCCGGGCAAGACCCGATGGCACTTAGAAAATATTCGCTCAAGTTGGCAGGACTTCCAGAGCAAGAGGCTGAATTTTCACTTTTTCTGGCCGACTCGGGGAACCAGCCGAGTCGGACACTTTTCCGGGCAAGACCCGATGGCACTTAGAAAATATTCGCTAAAGTTGGCAGGACTTCCAGAGCAAGAGGCCGAATTTTCGCTCGTTCGGACCGACTCGGGGAACCAGCCGAGTCGGACACGTTACGGCCGAACAGCCGTTGGCACTTAGAAAATATTCGCTCAAGTTGGCAGGACTTCCAGAGCGAGAGGCCGAATTTTCGCTCGTTCGGGCCGACTCGGGGAACCAGCCGAGTCGGACACTTTTCCGGGCAAGACCCGATGGCACTTAGAAAATATTCGCTCAAGTTGGCAGGACTTCCAGAGCGAGAGGCCGAATTTTCGCTCGTTCGGGCAGACTCGGGGAACCAGCCGAGTCGGACACATTACGGCCGAACACCCGTTGGCACTTAGAAAATATTAGCTCAAGTCGGCCGGACTTCCAGGCGAAGAGGCCGAATTTTCACTTTTTCTGGCCGACTCGGGGAACCAGCCGAGTCGGACACATTTCGGCGTAACACCCGTTGGCACTTAGAAAATATTCGCCCAAGTCGGCCGGACTTCCAGGCGAAGAGGCCGAATTTTCGCTCGTTCGGGCCGACCGGAGGAACCAGCCGAGTCGGACACATTACGGTGTAACACCCGTTGGCACTTAGAAAATATTCGCCAAAGTTCGTTGGACCTCCAGGCGAAGAGGCCGAATTTTCGCTCGTTCGGGCCGACTCGGGGCACCAGCCGAGTCGGACACATTACGGCCGAACACCCGTTGGCACTTAGAAAATATTCGCCAAAGTTCGTCGGACTTCCAGGCGAAGAGGCCGAATTTTCGCTCGTTCGGGCCGACTCGGGGAACCAGCCGAGTCGGACACATTTCGGCGCAACACCCGTTGGCACTTAGAAAATATTCGCCAAAGTTCGTCGGACTTCCAGGCGAAGAGGCCGAATTTTCGCTCGTTCGGGCCGACTCGGGGAACCAGCCGAGTCGGACACATTTCGGCGCAACACCCGTTGGCACTTAGAAAATATTCGCCAAAGTCGGCCGGACTTCCAGGCGAAGAGGCCGAATTTTCGCTCGTTCGGGCCGACTCGGGGAACCAGCCGAGTCGGACACATTTCGGCGCAACACCCGTTGGCACTTAGAAA
The DNA here is from genome assembly GCF_059516105.1 of Syngnathus floridae. NCBI lineage: Eukaryota > Metazoa > Chordata > Actinopteri > Syngnathiformes > Syngnathidae > Syngnathus > Syngnathus floridae. Next base: position 21,732 of record NW_028284221.1, on the reverse strand, counting down.
ATATTCGCCAAAGTCGGCCGGACTTCCAGGCGAAGAGGCCGAATTTTCGCTCGTTCGGGCCGACTCGGGGAACCAGCCGAGTCGGACACATTTCGGCGCAACACCCGTTGGCACTTAGAAAATATTCGCCAAAGTTCGTCGGACCTCCAGAGCGAGAGGCCGAATTTTCACTTTTTCTGGCCGACCGGAGAACCAGCCGAGGCGGACACATCACGCCGCTTTTGCCGTTGGCATATTCGAAACTTCCAGAATCGGCTTTTTCGCCGTCGCTGTCCGGCCTGGGCACCATCGTGGCTCGGACACGTCGTGTGCCAGCGTCCGCTGGCACTTAGAAAATTTTTCAAAATAAAAATAAACAGTCCTGCACATACGTGCCCACTATATTTTGCGAAAGGGGAGTAAACCGTCGATGAGTACGCTGACTAGTGGGACCAACCATCGCGCTCTGGCGCACCTGAAGACCAAAGTTGGTACTGCACCCTACCCCTGGTACCCAAACGGGGTAGAGGCCGATTTTTCGCATTTGGCGGCCGACCTAGGGAACCAGAAGAGGCGGACACTTTTCCGAGCAAGTGCCGATGGCACTTCCAGAGCGAGAGGCCGAATAATCGTAATTTGTGGCCGACTTGGGAACCAGCGAAGGCGGATAGGAAGTGGAGCGGGTCCCGCCGGCTGGTCCGCGGGCCAATTGCGGTCCCGCGAGTTAGCGATCGCGGTCCGGAATTCTAGCCGACTTGGGAACCAGCGAAGGCGGATAGGAAGTGGATTGGGTCCCGCCGGCTGGTCCGCGGGCCAATTGCGGTCCCGCGAGTTAGCGATTGCGGTCCGGAATTCTAGCCGACTTGGGAACCAGCGAAGGCGGATAGGAAGTCAAGTGGGTCCCGCCGGCTGGTCCGCGGGCCAATTGCGGTCCCGCGAGTTAGCGATCGCGGTCCGGAATTCTAGCCGACTTGGGAACCAGCGAAGGCGGATAGGAAGTCAAGCGGGTCCCGCCGGCTGGTCCGCGGGCCAATTGCGGTCCCGCGAGTTAGCGATCGCGGTCCGGAATTCTAGCCGGCCGGGGACCACCGCAAGGCGGATGGGTGGTCACCGAGGTCCCGCCGGCTGGTCCGCGGGCCATTTAGGGTCCCGCGAGTTACCGATCGCGGTCCGGAATTCTACCCGGCCAGGGACCACCGCGAGGCGGATGGGTGGTCACCGAGGTACCGCCGGCTGGTCCGCGGGCCATTTAGGGTCCCGCGAGGTACCGATCGCGGTCCGGAATTCTACCCGGCCAGGGACCACCGCGAGGCGGATGGGTCTTCACCGAGGTCCCGCCGGCTGGTCCGCGGGCCATTTAGGGTCCCGCGAGTTACCGATCGCGGTCCGGAATTCTACCCGGCCGGGGACCACCGCGAGGCGGATGGGTGGTCACCGAGGTCCCGCCGGCTGGTCCGCGGGCCATTTAGGGTCCCGCGAGGTACCGATCGCGGTCCGGAATTCTACCCGGCTGGGGACCACCGCGAGGCGGATGGGTCTTCACCGAGGTCCCGCCGGCTGGTCCGCGGGCCATTTAGGGTCCCGCGAGTTACCGATCGCGGTCCGGAATTCTACCCGGCCGGGGACCACCGCGAGGCGGATGGGTGGTCACCGAGGTCCCGCCGGCTGGTCCGCGGGCCATTTAGGGTCCCGCGAGGTACCGATCGCGGTCCGGAATTCTACCCGGCTGGGGACCACCGCGAGGCGGATGGGTCTTCACCGAGGTCCCGCCGGCTGGTCCGCGGGCCATTTAGGGTCCCGCGAGTTACCGATCGCGGTCCGGAATTCTAGCCGGCCGGGGACCACCGCGAGGCGGATGGGTCTTCACCGAGGTCCCGCCGGCTGGTCCGCGGGCCATTTAGGGTCCCGCGAGGTACCGATCGCGGTCCGGAATTCTAGCCGGCCAGGGACCACCGCGAGGCGGATGGGTCTTCACCGAGGTCCCGCCGGATGGTCCGCGGGCCATTTAGGGTCCCGCAAATTACCGATCGCGGTCCGGAATTCTAGCCGGCAAGGGACCACCGCGAGGCGGATGGGTGGTCACCGAGGTCCCGCCGGCTGGTCCGCGGGCCATTTAGGGTCCCGCGAATTACCGATCGCGGTCCGGAATCCACGCCGGCCAGGGACCACCGCGAGGCGGATGGGTCTTCACCGAGGTCCCGCCGGCTGGTCCGCGGGCCATTTAGGGTCCCGCGAATTACCGATCGCGGTCCGGAATTCTAGCCGGCCGGGGACCACCGCGAGGCGGATGGGTGGTCACCGAGGTCCCGCCGGCTGGTCCGCGGGCCAATTGCGGTCCCGCGAGTTAGCGATCGCGGTCCGGAATTCTACCCGGCCGGGGACCACCGCGAGGCGGATGGGTGGTCACCGACGTCCCGCCGGCTGGTCCGCGGGCCAATTGCGGTCCCGCGAGTTACCGATCGCGGTCCGGAATTCTACCCGGCCGGGGACCACCGCGAGGCGGATGGGTGGTCACCGACGTCCCGCCGGCTGGTCCGCGGGCCATTTAGGGTCCCGCGAGTTACCGATCGCGGTCCGGAATTCTAGCCGGCCGGGGACCACCGCGAGGCGGATGGGTCTTCACCGAGGTCCCGCCGGCTGGTCCGCGGGCCATTTAGGGTCCCGCGAATTACCGATCGCGGTCCGGAATTCTAGCCGGCCGGGGACCACCGCGAGGCGGATGGGTGGTCACCGAGGTCCCGCCGGCTGGTCCGCGGGCCAATTGCGGTCCCGCGAGTTAGCGATCGCGGTCCGGAATTCTACCCGGCCGGGGACCACCGCGAGGCGGATGGGTGGTCACCGACGTCCCGCCGGCTGGTCCGCGGGCCAATTGCGGTCCCGCGAGTTAGCGATCGCGGTCCGGAATTCTACCCGGCCGGGGACCACCGCGAGGCGGATGGGTGGTCACCGACGTCCCGCCGGCTGGTCCGCGGGCCATTTAGGGTCCCGCGAGTTAGCGGTCGCGGCCCGGAATTCTAGCCGGCCCGGAGCCACCCAGAGGCCGTGCACAGGCGCCGGGTGGCCGGAAATACCTCCAGCCGAGCGGACATGCACTTTATAAGCACCTTGGACGAGATGGCTGAGCCTTACTCGACTTCCAGCACCCCGGCTAAGCGTTCTCCACGGCCCGCTGTGCTTCTAGAAGACCTCCAGACGGTCCTCATGGTACTTTCCTCCTCACTCTCCCAGGCGGCCCAGGCTTCCAGCACCCCGGCTAAGCGTCATACACGGCCCGCTGTGCTTCCAGAAGACCTCCAGACGGTCCTCATGGTGCTTTCCTCCTCACTCTCCCAGCCGAACGAGGCTTCCAGAGCCCCGGTTAAGCATTTTACGCGGCCCGCCGAGCCTCCACAGCACCTCCAGCCGGTTCTCCGGGTGCTCCCATCCTCACTGTTTAAGCCGAACGAGGCTTCCAGAGCCCCGGCTAAGCGTTTTACGCGGCCCGCTGGACTTCCACAGCACCTCCAGCCGGTTCTCCGGGTGCTTCCCTCCTCACTCTTGACGCCCGAGGAGACTTCCAGCACCCCGGCTAAGCGTTTTACGCGGCCCGCTGAGCTTCCAGAGCACCTCCAGCCGGTTCTCATGATGCATTCCTCCTCACTCTTTTAGCCGAACGAGGCTTCCAGCACCCCGGCTAAGCGTTTTCCACGACCCGCCGAGCTTCCACAGCACCTCCAGCCGGTTCCCCGAGTGCTTTCCTCCTCACTGTTTAAGCCGAACGAGGCTTCCAGAGCCCCGGCTAAGCGTTTTACGCGGCCCGCCGAGCTTCCAGAGCACCTCCAGCCGGTCCCCCCGATGCTTTCCTCCTCACTCTTGACGCCCGAGGAGGCTTCCAGAGCCCCGGCTAAGCGTTCTCCGCGTCCCGCTGATCTTCCCGGAGGTCGTAACGGGGAAATACCTCCCTCCAGCGGACACGGAGAGAAATTACACCGCCTCTCGCACAGAGGCGGGTAAACGGCGGGAGTAACTATGACTCTCTTAAGGTAGCCCGACTTGACATCTTTTTAACGGTTCGTGGATAAATACATGATATATACTACATATGATCGCATTTACAGCCAAATAATACAAAGTGACCATTCGGTTATAAACATTGTATTCATAATGTTTATAGGTGATGTTAATATTTATATATTTAATGTTTATAGGTGATGTTAATATTTATATATTTAATGTTTATAGGTCATGTTAATATTTATATATTTATTTTGTACATCATGTTATAGTTGTACGACACTTGCTATAGGATCATGATGTGATCATATCGGCGGAAGTCGGCCCGGGCTCCGGGTGAAGAGGCCGAATTCTCGCCACTCGCGGCCGACCGGGGAACCAACAGAGGCGGACGGATCGCGGCGCGAGAGCCCTTGGCACTTAGAAAAAATTTGGCAAAAGTCGCTCCGGGCTCCGGGTGAAGAGTCCGAATTCTCGCCACTCGTGGCCGACCAGGGAACCAGCGAAGGCGGGCAAGCTCTCAAGAGAGCCCCGCCGGCTGGTCAGCGGCGGGAAATGCGCCCTCTGGCGGACACGCCGTTGTAAATGAATGGGCTTTGGCACTTAGTGCATTTTCGCTGAAGTTGAGCCGCGCTCCGGGCGAAGAGGCCGAATTCTCGCCAGTCGTGGCCGACCAGGGAACCAGCAAAGGCGGGTAAGCTTTCAAGAGAGCCCCGCCGGCTGGTCCGCGGGCCATTTAGGGTCCCGCGAGTTAGCGACCGCGGCCCGGAATTCTGGCCGACTTGGGAACCAGCGAAGGCGGATAGGAAGTCAAGCTAGTCCCGCCGGCTGGTCCGCGGGCCATTTAGGGTCCCGCGAGTTACCGGTCGCGGCCCGGAATTCTGGCCGACTTGGGAACCAGCGAAGGCGGATGGGTGGTCACCGAGGTCCCGCCGGCTGGTCCGCGGGCCATTTAGGGTCCCGCAAGTTAGCGATCGCGGTCCGGAATTCTAACCGGCCGGGGACCACCGCGAGGCGGATGGGTCTTCACCGAGGTCCCGCCGGCTGGTCCGCGGGCCATTTAGGGTCCCGCGAGTTAGCGATCGCGGTCCGGAATTCTAGCCGGCCGGGAACCACCGCGAGGCGGATGGGTGCTCACCGAGGTCCCGCCGGCTGGTCCGCGGGCCATTTAGGGTCCCGCGAGTTACCGATCGCGGTCCGGAATTCTACCCGGCCAGGGACCACCGCGAGGCGGATGGGTCTTCACCGAGGTCCCGCCGGCTGGTCCGCGGGCCATTTAGGGTCCCGCGAGGTACCGATCGCGGTCCGGAACTCTAGCCGGCCGGGGACCACCGCGAGGCGGATGGGTCTTCACCGAGGTCCCGCCGGCTGGTCCGCGGGCCATTTAGGGTCAAATCATATCAAAATGTCATTCTCCGGGTGCGTTCCTCCTCGCTTCGTAAGCCGAACGAGGCTTCCAGAGCCCCGGTTAAGCGTTTTACGCGGCCCGCCGAGCCTCCACAGCACCTCCAGCCGGTTCTCATGAGGCTTTCCTCCTAACTCTTGACGCCCGAGGAGGCTTCCAGAGCCTCGGCTAAGTGTTTTACGCGGCCCGCTGGACTTCCACAGCACCTCCAGCCGGTTCTTATGATGATTTCCTCCTCACTCTTGACGCCCGAGGAGGCTTCCAGCGCCCCGGCTAAGCGTTTTACGCGGCCCGCTGAGCTTCCAGAGCACCTCCAGCCGGTTCCACGGGTGCTTTCCTCCTCACTCTTGAAGCCCGAGGAGGCTTCCAGAGCCTCGGCTAAGCGTTTTACGCGGCCCGCTGAGCTTCCACAGCACCTCCAGCCGGTTCTCATGATGCATTCCTCCTCACTCTTTAAGCCGAACGAGGCTTCCAGAGCCTCGGCTAAGCGTTTTACGCGGCCCGCTGGACTTCCACAGCACCCCCAGCCGGTTCTTATGATGCTTTCCTCCTAACTCTTGACGCCCGAGGAGGCTTCCAGCACCCCGGCTAAGCGTTTTACGCGGCCCGCCGAGCTTCCACAGCACCTCCAGCCGGTTCTCATGAGGCTTTCCTCCTAACTCTTGACGCCCGAGGAGGCTTCCAGAGCCTCGGCTAAGCGTTTTACGCAGCCCACTGAGCTTCCACAGCACCTCCAGCCGGTTCCCCCAGTACTTTCCTCCTCACTCTTTAAGCCGAACGAGGCTTCCAGAGCCCCGGCTAAGCGTTTTACGCGGCCCGCTGGACTGCCAGAGCACCCCCAGCCGGCCCTCACAATGCTTTCCTCCTAACTCTTGACGCCCGAGGAGGCTTCCAGAGCCCCGGCTAAACGTTTTACGCGGTCCGCTGAACTTCCAGAGCACCTCCAGCCGGTTCCCCGGCTGCTTTCCTCCTCACTTTCTAAGCCGAACGAGGCTTCCAGAGCCCCGGCTAAACGTTTTACGCGGCCCGCTGAGCTTCCACAGCACCTCCAGCCGGTTCCACGGGTGCTTTCCTCCTCACTCTTGACGCCCGAGGAGACTTCCAGCACCCCGGCTAAGCGTTTTACGCGGCCCGCTGAGCTTCCAGAGCACTTCCAGCCGGTTCTCCGGGTGCTTCACTCCTCACTCTTTAAGCCGAACGAGGCTTCCAGAGCCTCGGCTAAGCGTTTTACGCGGCCCGCTGGACTTCCAGAGCACCTCCAGCCGGTTCTCATGATGCATTCCTCCTCACTTTCTAAGCCGAACGAGGCTTCCAGAGCCCCGGCTAAGCGTTTTACGCGGCCCGCTGAGCTTCCAGAGCACCTCCAGCCGGTTCCCCGGGTGCATTCCTCCTAACTTTCTAAGCCGAACGAGGCTTCCAGAGCCCCGGCTAAACGTTTTACGCGGCACGCTGAGCTTCCAGAGCACCTCCAGCCGGTTCCCCGGGTGCATTCCTCCTCACTTTCGAAGCCGAACGAGGCTTCCAGAGCCCCGGCTAAGCGTTTTACGCGGCCCGCTGAACTTCCACAGCACCTCCAGCCGGTTCTCCGGGTGCTCCCATCCTCACTGTTTAAGCCGAACGAGGCTTCCAGAGCCCCGGCTAAGCGTTTTACGCGGCCCGCCGAGCTTCCACCGCACCTCCAGCCGGTTCTCATGTTGCATTCCTCCTCACTCTTGACGCCCGAAGAGGCTTCCAGAGCCCCGGCTAAGCGTTTTACGCAGCCCGCTGAGCTTCCACAGCACCTCCAGCCGGTTCCCCGGGTGCTTTCCTCCTCACTGTTTAAGCCGAACGAGGCTTCCAGAGCCCCGGCTAAGCGTTTTACGCGGCCCGCCGAGCTTCCACCGCACCTCCAGCCGGTTCCCCGAGTGCTTTCCACCTCACTTTCTAAGCCGAACGAGGCTCCCAGCACCCCGGCTAAGCGTTCTCCGCGTCCGGGTGATCTTCCCGGAGCTTGTAACGGGGAAATGCCTCCCTCCAGCGGACACGGAGAGAAATTACACCGCCTCTCGCACAGAGGCGGGTAAACGGCGGGAGTAACTATGACTCTCTTAAGGTAGCCTGACTTGACATCTCTTTAACGGTTCGTGGATAAATACATGATATATACAACTTATGCTCGCATTTACAGCCAAATAATACAAAATGAGCATTCGGTTATAAACATGGTATTCATAATGTTTATAGGTGATGTTAATATTTATATGTTTAATGTTTATAGGTGATGTTAATATTTATATATTTAATGTTTATAGGTGATGTTAATATTTATATATTTATTTTGTACATCATGTTACAGTTATACGACACTCGCTATTGGATCATGATGTGATCATGTCGGCGGGAGTCGGCCCGGGCTCCGGGTGAAGAGGCCGAATTCTCGCCACTCGCGGCCGACCGGGGAACCAGCAGAGGCGGACGCATCGCGGCGCGAGAGCCCTTGGCACTTAGAAAAAAATTGGCAAAAGTCGCTCCGGGCTCCAGGTGAAGAGGCCGAATTCTCGCCACTCGCGGCCGACCGGGGAACCAGCAGAGGCGGACGCATCGCGGCGCGAGAGCCCTTGGCACTTAGAAAAAATTTGGCAAAAGTCGCTCCGCGCTCCAGGTGAAGAGGCCGAATTCTCGCCACTCGCGGCCGACCGGGGAACCAGCGAAGGCGGGTAAGCTTTCTATGGAGCCCCGCCGGCTGGTCCGCGGGCCGAACGGGGTCCCGTCACCTACCGACAGCGGACGCCGACCCACGCCCGGCAGGAACCACCGAGAGGCGGACACGCTCTCCGACGAGCCCCGCCGGCCGGTCCGCGGCGGGAAATGCGCCCTCTGGCGGACACGCCGTTGTAAATGAATGGGCTTTGGCACTTAGTGCATTTTCGCAAAAGTTGAACCGCGCTCCGGGCGAAGAGGCCGAATTCTCGCCACTCGTGGCCGACCAGGGAACCAGCGAAGGCGGGTAAGCTCTCAAGAGAGCCCCGCCGGCTGGTCCGCGGGCCAATTATGGTCCCGCGAGTTACCGGTCGCGGCCCGGAATTCTGGCCGACTTGGGAACCAGCGAAGGCGGATAGGAAGTCGAGCGGGTCCCGCCGGCTGGTCCGCGGCGGGAAATGCGCCCTCTGGCGGACACGCCGTTAAATGAATGGGCTTTGGCACTTAGTGCATTTTCGCAAAAGTTGAGCCGCGCTCCGGGCGAAGAGGCCGAATTCCCGCTACTCGTGGCCGACCAGGGAACCAGCGAAGGCGGATAAGCTTTCTAGGGAGCCCCGCCGGCTGGTCCGCGGGCCGAACGTGGTCCCGTAAAGTACCGACAGCGGACGGCGACCCACGCCCGGCAGGAACCACCGAGAGGCGGACACGCTCTCCGACGAGCCCCGCCGGCCGGTCCGCGGCGGGAAACGCGCCCTCTGGCGGACACGCCGTTGTAAATGAATGGGCTTTGGCACTTAGTGCATTTTCGCTGAAGTTGAGCCGCGCTCCGGGCGAAGAGGCCGAATTCTCGCTACTCGTGGCCGACCGGGGAACCAGCGAAGGCGGGTAGGCTTTCAAGAGAGCCCCGCCGGCTGGTCCGCGGGCCGATTATGGTCCCGTCACCTACCGACAGCGGACGCCGACCCACGCCCGGCAAGGAACCACCGAGAGGCGGATAACGGCGCACACCGCGAACGGCGGGTGGCGGTCGCTGGGTGGCGGTCGGCTGGTGGCGGTCGGGGGGTGGCGGTCGGGGATGGTGCTTGGGGATGGTGCTTGGGACCGGTGGCGCCGGAGGCGCACACCGCGAACGGCTGGTGGCGGTCGGCTGGTGGCGGTCGGCTGGTGGCGGTCGCT
>NW_028284220.1:0-36801 GCF_059516105.1 Syngnathus floridae | reverse complement strand
TCTGCTTCTCCTCATGGAGTTTGCTTTTGAGTTCCGTCATGGCGGCGGTGGCACGGTGGTGCTCCGCCCGCAGGTCCTGACTTCTCTCTCTCTCCAGACAGCTGACCTGACATGACTTAGACTTAGATAAACTTTATTGTCATCTTGTCTGCACATGGTGCATACAAAACGAAATTCCGTTGCATACGTCTTACAACAAAGTAGTGATATTGCAGTTGAATAGAAGTAACATATCCTATGAAAATATATATATATACATATATACTATATATATATATATATATATATATATTAAAAATAAGTATAAAGTGCAGCAGTGATAATTATGCAATAGTGCAAGTAGGCAAAACAGTATTCAAGAGTGTGCAGAGGAATGCTAAACCATGTATTAAACTTCTATTTAAAGGGTTTATACAAGTTCAGTAAAGTTGGTAGTGCGAGATAGTGCAAGATAGAGGTCCGTAGTGTCATAAAGTACAGTTCTGTGAATGTGTGATGCAGAGTTCAGTTTAGAGCTCAACAGTTCTAGTGTTCAACAGTCTGATGACAGCAGGGAAAAAGCTGTTGCAGAACCTGGTGGACCTGCAGCGGATGCTGCAAACCTCTTCCCAGAGGGCAGCAGGGAGAACAGTCCATGGTGGGGGTGTGATGGGTCATTGATGATGTTACGGGCACGGGACATGCAGCGCTGAGATGAAATGTCCTGAATGGAGGGAAGAGGAGCCCCTATGATCCTCTCTGCTGTCCTCACCACTCTCCTCACGTTCTTCCAATCGGAGGCGGTGCAGCCTCCACACCACACAGAGAGACAGCTTGTCAGAATGCTCTCTATGGTGCTCCTGTAGAACGTCCTCATGATGGGTGGGGGCAGGTGGGCTCTCCTCATCCTCCGCAGGAAGTACAAGCGCTTCTGTGCCCTCTTGACCAGTGCCGTAGTGTTCATAGTCCAGGTGAGGTCTTCTGTGATGTGGACCCCCAGGAATTTGGTGGTGCTGACCACCTCCACAGCTGAGCTGTTGATGATCAGTGGAGCGTGGTGAGGCTGTTTTTTCCTGAAGTCGACGATGATCTCCTTCATCTTCTCCTCATTCAGGATCAGGCTGTTTTCTCTGCACCAGCCCACCAGCTGCTCCACCTCCTCTCTGTAGTCCAGGTCGTTGTTGTCTCTGATGAGCCCCACCACCGTTGTGTCGTCTGCTGACTTCACGATGTGATTGGTGGTGAACCTGAGGACGCAGTCGTGTGTCATCAGGGTGCACAGCAGGGGGCTCAGGACGCAGCCCTGAAGGGAGCCTGTGCTGAGGGTGATGACATCAGAGGTGTTCTGTCCGACCCGGACTGACTGAGGTCTGTTGGTGAGGAAGTCTAGCAGCCAGTTGCGAAGGGGGGTGTTGAAGCCCAGGTGTTCCAATTTTCCTACCAGATGCTGTGGGATGATGGTGTTAAACGCTGAGCTGAAGTCCAGGAACAGCCTCCGCACATGGGTGTTCTTCTCCTCCAGGTGAGCCAGGCTCAGGTGAAGAACGGAGGAGATGGCGTCCTGAGTGGAGCGGTTTTGCCGGTCGGCAAACTGGAACGGGTCAAATAATAGGGGGAGTCTGGAAACGATGTGACCTTTAAGCAGCCTTTCGAAGCACTTCATCATAACCGGAGTCAGTGCAACAGGCCGGTAATCATTAAATGAGGTGATTTGAGGTTTCTTCGGCACCGGAATGATGGAGGCAGTCTTAAAGCACGCCGGCACTGTGGCTTGGCCCAGCGAGGTGTTAAAAATGTCTGTGATGACCCCAGCCAGATGACTTGCACATTCCCTGAACACACGCCCAGGAATGTTGTCGGGGCCAGGGGCCTTACAGGGGTTGACTCTCCTCAGGGTCTTCAACACATCGGCGGAGTCAAGGCAGAGTACCTCCTCTTCCTGATGGGGGACAGTTTTAACTGCTGGAGTGCCGTTTAGTGCCTCGAACCTCCCAAAGAAGTTATTTAGACCATTTAGAAAGTCAGCATCAACTACACCCACCGGGGGGGGGGAGGGTGAGTTGTAGTCTGTAATCGCCCGTATGCCTTGCCACATACTCCTGATGTTTTTGACGTCGTGGAAACGATCCTGAAATTTTCGACTGCGGTCTCGCTTCGCTATCCTGATGGCACGGTTCAAGTTGTCTCTCGCTGTCCTCAGTGTCTCCTTGTCGCCAGACTTGAAGGCAGAGTTCCGCGCTCGTAGCGTTTGACGTACCTCCTCAGTCATCCAGGGTCGTTGGTTGCCCCGGGTGATGATATTCTTAGTGGTGCTGACGTCCTCGGTGCATTTGTTGATGTAGGCTGACACAGTCATGGCACACGCATGTCTAATCTACATCGGGAAAACTGGGAGGGAGGGAGGCAGGCAGGGAGGCAGGCAGGGAGGCAGGCAGGGAGGCAGGCAGTGTCTGTCTGTTGAGGTTTTCACCTTGTTCTTCTCCTGCTGAAGTTCTAACTGGACGTCCATCAGTTTGGTTCTCAGCTCGTCATTGGCGGCCTGAAGGGCGTCCGTTCGCTCCGCCTTGGCCCGCCCTGCCGGAGCTCGTTTGGACATCTCTTACTCGAGTCTCGCCCGGTCGTCAGTCAGAGATCACAACATTTGTACCTGGAGAGCACAAACGCAGCGCTGTTTTCCACTGGCTTCGAACTCAACTTCAATCGCTACCGTAACTTACAACATCATAAACATAGAACTAGCTTGACTTATTCATTGAATAAATGCATTTGGTTCTTCAAAACTGCATCACGCAACATAGCGTGACCGAGACGGCCGTTATCCACCTGCGTGAAGTTATTTGGTGAAATGAATGAGATGTTTAAGACACCATCGTTCTGTCTCTATGTAGATGAAGGTAAATAATCGATTGCTGAAGGTCCAAAGGTGTTGTGATAAACAAATAAACATATTAGTGATTAGTGACATATTTGTGATAAACATATTAGGCAGGATAATCACATATGTTAACGTGACTGCCCACACTGTATTTATTTATGGTTATTTGTTAAATCGAGTACTGTTAGACATGAAATAGGAAGTGTTTAACATAAATGGAAGACGAAAGGGGTACTCACCATTGTAGCTCCTGCTGGTCAATGATACGAGCCTCTTCTTGCAGTGGAAAACATACAGCCAACAAACACCGTGGAACCTAAAGGAATGAAATTAAACATTAACATTTAGCCTCAACCAACATTCACAGATACAACGCAACGCAAACTACACAAACGTAAATCTTTTTAAACACAATGAGTTGTACTTACCGTGTACGCTCTAGACGGTCCACTTGCAAGCAGAAAATAAAGATATTTCTGTTGATAATCGTCGTGTTTGTATCCGGTGTCTCGCTCAAGGCCATTGCGCCCACAGATTTGAATTTTGGCGAGAGTTCAGCCTATTGACGTCATTTCCGCGGTGTAATACCCGCATATCTGAAACGGCAAAGTTAAGAGTAGAGTTAAATAAAGTTTTTAGTCAACGCAATAATTTACAACCGTTGACCAGTCGAAATAATCGTCGAAATTTGGCGTCTGTGGCTGGAAGCAGACGCCGAGTTCGACATTCCTCCCAAACGCCACACTCCCTCGCTTTTCAGGGCTAAAAAAAAACAGTTGTAATTACCTTGTACGCTCTAGACGGTCAAGTTGCAAGCTGAAAACAAAAATATTTGCCTTGTTAGTCATCGTGTTACTAACCGCTGTGTCTTGTTTGCCAGAACTGCCGCTTTCCTACTTCCTGTTGCAAGCCACGCCCACGGATTATAATTTTGCCGTGAGTTCCGCCTATTGACGTCATGTCCGCGTCACATGACTGCGACGTAATATTATCTAAAACTGTTTGTGCGGTATTGTGTTGTTCTGTGCGGTATTGTGTTATTCTGTGCGGCGTCGTGTTGTTCTGTGCGGCGTCGTGTTGTTCAGTGCGACGTCGTGTTGTTCAGTGCGGCATGGTGTTGTTCAGTGCGGCATGGTGTTGTTCAGTGCGGCATGGTGTTGTTCAGTGCGGCATAATGTTGTTCAGTGCGGCATAATGTTGTTCAGTGCGGCATGGTGTTGTTCAGTGCGGCATGGTGTTGTTCAGTGCGGCATGGTGTTGTTCAGTGCGGCATAATGTTGTTCAGTGCGCCATAATGTTGTTCAGTGCGGCATGGTGTTGTTCAGTGCGGGATGGTGTTGTTCAGTGCAGGATGGTGTTGTTCAGTGCGGCATGGTGTTGTTCAATGCGGCATGGTGTTGTTCAGTGCGGGATGGTGTTGTTCAGTGCGGCATGGTGTTGTTCAGTGCGGCATAATGTTGTTCAGTGCGGCATGGTGTTGTTCAGTGCGGCATGGTGTTGTTCAGTGCGGCATGGTGTTGTTCAGTGCGGCATGGTGTTGTTCAGTGCGGAATGGTGTTGTTCAGTGCGGCATGGTGTTGTTCAGTTTGGGATGGTGTTGTTCAATGCGGGATCGTGTTGTTCAGTGCGGGGTGGTGTTGTTCAGTGCGGCATGGTGTTGTTCAATGCGGCATGGTGTTGTTCAGTGCGGCATGGTGTTGTTCAGTGCGGGATGGTGTTGTTCATTGCGGCATGGTGTTGTTCAGTGCGGCATGGTGTTGTTCAGTGCGGCATGGTGTTGTTCAGTGCGGCATGGTGTTGTTCAGTGCGGCATAATGTTGTTCAGTGCGGCATGGTGTTGTTCAGTGTGGAAAGGTGTTGTTCAGTGCAGGATGGTGTTGTTCAGTGCGGCATGGTGTTGTTCAGTGCGGCATGGTGTTGTTCAATGCAGGATCGTGTTGTTCAGTGCAGCATAATGTTGTTCAGTGCAGCATGGTGTTGTTCAGTGCGGCATGGTGTTGTTCAATGCGGCATGGTGTTGTTCACTGCGGGATGGTGTTGTTCAATGCGGGATCGTGTTGTTCAGTGCGGCATAATGTTGTTCAGTGCAGCATGGTGTTGTTCAGTGCGGCATGGTGTTGTTCAGTGCGACATAATGTTGTTCAGTGCGGCATAATGTTGTTCAGTGCGGCATAATGTTGTTCAGTGCGGCATGGTGTTGTTCAGTGCGGCATGGTGTTGTTCAGTGCGGCATGGTGTTGTTCAGTGCAGGATGGTGTTGTTCAGTGCGGCATGGTGTTGTTCAATGCGGCATGGTGTTGTTCAGTGCGGGATGGTGTTGTTCAGTGCAGGATGGTGTTGTTCAGTGCGGCATGGTGTTGTTCAGTGCGGAATGCTGTTGTTCAGTGCGGCATGGTGTTGTTCAGTGCGGCATGGTGTTGTTCAGTGCAGGATGGTGTTGTTCGATGCGGGATCGTGTTGTTCAGTGCGGCATGGTGTTGTTCAGTGCGGCATGGTGTTGTTCAGTGCGGCATAATGTTGTTCAGTGCGGCATGGTGTTGTTCAGTGCGGCATAATGTTGTTCAGTGCGGCATGGTGTTGTTCAGTGCGGCATGGTGTTGTTCAGTGCGGCATGGTGTTGTTCAGTGCGGCATGGTGTTGTTCAGTGCGGCATGGTGTTGTTCAGTGCGGGATGGTGTTGTTCAATGCGGGATCATGTTGTTCAGTGCGGGGTGGTGTTGTTCAGTGCAGGATGGTGTTGTTCAGTGCAGGATGGTGTTGTTCAGTGCGGCATGGTGTTGTTCAATGCAGGATCGTGTTGTTCAGTGCAGCATAATGTTGTTCAGTGCAGCATGGTGTTGTTCAGTGCGGCATGGTGTTGTTCAATGCGGCATGGTGTTGTTCAGTGCGGGATGGTGTTGTTCAGTGCGGCATGGTGTTTTTCAGTGCGGCATAATGTTGTTCAGTGCGGCATGGTGTTGTTCAGTGCGGCATGGTGTTGTTCAGTGCAGGATGGTGTTGTTCAGTGCGGCATGGTGTTGTTCAATGCAGGATCGTGTTGTTCAGTGCAGCATAATGTTGTTCAGTGCAGCATGGTGTTGTTCAGTGCGGCATGGTGTTGTTCAATGCGGCATGGTGTTGTTCACTGCGGGATGGTGTTGTTCAGTGCAGCATGGTGTTGTTCAGTGCGGCATGGTGTTGTTCAGTGCGACATAATGTTGTTTAGTGCGGCATAATGTTGTTCAGTGCGGCATAATGTTGTTCAGTGCGGCATGGTGTTGTTCAGTGCGGCATAGTGTTGTTCAGTGCGGCATGGTGTTGTTCAGTGCGGCATGGTGTTGTTCAGTGCGGCATGGTGTTGTTCAGTGCAGGATGGTGTTGTTCAGTGCGGCATGGTGTTGTTTAATGCGGCATGGTGTTGTTCAGTGCGGGATGGTGTTGTTCAGTGCAGGATGGTGTTGTTCAGTGCGGCATGGTGTTGTTCAGTGCGGAATGGTGTTGTTCAGTGCGGCATGGTGTTGTTCAGTGCGGCATGGTGTTGTTCAGTGCAGGATGGTGTTGTTCAATGCGGGATCGTGTTGTTCAGTGCGGCATGGTGTTGTTCAGTGCGGCATGGTGTTGTTCAGTGCGGCATAATGTTGTTCAGTGCGGCATGGTGTTGTTCAGTGCGGCATGGTGTTGTTCAGTGCGGCATGGTGTTGTTCAGTGCGGCATGGTGTTGTTCAGTGCGGCATAATGTTGTCCAGTGCGCCATAATGTTGTTCAGTGCGGCATGGTGTTGTTTAGTGCGGGATGGTGTTGTTCAGTGCAGGATGGTGTTGTTCAGTGCGGCATGGTGTTGTTCAATGCGGCATGGTGTTGTTCAGTGCGGGATGGTGTTGTTCAGTGCGGCATGGTGTTGTTCAGTGCGGCATAATGTTGTTCAGTGCGGCATGGTGTTGTTCAGTGCGGCATGGTGTTGTTCAGTGCGGCATGGTGTTGTTCAGTGCGGCATGGTGTTGTTCAGTGCGGAATGGTGTTGTTCAGTGCGGCATGGTGTTGTTCAGTGCGGGATGGTGTTGTTCAATGCGGGATCGTGTTGTTCAGTGCGGGGTGGTGTTGTTCAGTGCAGGATGGTGTTGTTCAGTGCAGGATGGTGTTGTTCAGTGCGGCATGGTGTTGTTCAATGCAGGATCGTGTTGTTCAGTGCAGCATAATGTTGTTCAGTGCAGCATGGTGTTGTTCAGTGCGGCATGGTGTTGTTCAATGCGGCATGGTGTTGTTCAGTGCGGGATGGTGTTGTTCAGTGCGGCATGGTGTTTTTCAGTGCGGCATAATGTTGTTCAGTGCGGCATGGTGTTGTTCAGTGCGGGATGGTGTTGTTCAGTGCGGCATGGTGTTGCTCAGTGCGGCATGGTGTTGTTCAGTGCGGGATGGTGTTTTTCAGTGCGGCATGGTGTTGTTCAGTGCGGCATAATGTTCAGTGCGGCATAATGTTGTTCAGTGCGGCATGGTGTTGTTCAGTGCGGGATGGTGTTGTTCAGTGCAGGATGGTGTTGTTCAGTGCGGCATGGTGTTCAGTGCGGGATGGTGTCTTTCAGTGCGGCATGGTGTCGTTCAGTGCGGCATGGTGTCTTTCAGTGCGGCATGGTGTCGTTCAGTGAGGCATGTTGTTGTTCAGTGCGGCATGGTGTTGTTTAGTGCGGCATGGTGTTGTTCAGTGCGGGATGGTGTTGTTCAGTGTGGCATGGTGTTCAGTGCGGCATGGTGTTGTTCAGTGCGGTATCGTGTTGTTCAGTGCGGTATCGTGTTTCTCAGTGCGGTATCGTGTTGTTCAGTGCAGTATCGTTGTGTTGTTCGTATTGTGTTTAACACTTAGCCTCTAACACTTAGCCTCTAACACTTAGCCTCTAGCATCTAGAAGGTAAATAAATAGGAAGGAAGGACTCACCGGTGACGTCTTCGCCCACGTCCAAGCGTTGTACTTTGTATTTTCATCCTTCTGACAGTGGAAAACATAGCCAACAAACACCGTGGAACCTAAACGAATGAAAGAAAACTATCATTTGGCCACAACCAACATTCACAGATACAACACAATGTGACGTGCGGGGTTGAGGTTAAAGGTTGAGTGAAGGGCCCTCGTTTTAAACTACTTTTTTGAAAAGGATTGGGAACAAGTAAGACGTATTTAATTTATTTAATGGGAAGTAGTAAGAGCTATTGAATTTAATCTATGTATTATATTCTATTGTATTGTATTCTGTTGTATTCTTTTGGATTGTATTCACACTAACCCCACTAAAACTTCAGCCCACAAAAACTCGCCTCTGGCGCCTAGCCTCTGGCACTTAGCCTCTAACACTTAGCCTTTAACACTTAGCCTTTAACACTTAGCCTTTAACACTTAGCCTAGAAGGTGAATAAATAGGGTTAAAGGTTGAGTGAAGGGACCTCGTTTTAAACTACTTTTTTGTAAAGGAGTGGGAACAAGTAAGACGTATTTAATTTATTTAATGGGAAGTAGTAAGACTTATTAAATTTATTTAATCTACTTTTCTTCCCAGGCAAAATTTGATGTGCTGCAATTCCAAATTTCCAAAGTGAATGAAGGAATGAAGTCCTTTAAATTATGATTTTGTATAAATACTAGGCATTAACACAAAATCGACGGCACAAAATGGGCAGACTTTACTTGTTTGAAAAGGACTGGTTACAAGACAGACTTTTTTAATTTATTTAATGGGAAGAAGACTTATTTAGTTTAATTGATCTATTTTTGTTCCCTGGCAAAATTCGATTTGCTGCAATTCCAAATTTCCAAAGTGAATGAAGGAAAGAAGTCGTTTAAATTATGATTTTGTTTAAATACTAGGCATAGACACAAAATCTACGGCACAAAATGGGCAGACTTTACTTGTTTGAAGAGGACTGGTTACAAGACAGACTTTTCTGATTTATTTAATGGGAAGAGGACTTATTTAGTTTATTTAATCTATTTTTGTTCCCTGGCAAAATTGGATTTGCTGAAATTGTATTTTGCCAAATCTCGATTTGAGACCTGATAGGAAGTATTAAACGCTTAGTTAAATCAATACAAGTTGGTAATAAGAGCGAGTAATGTTGGTTGAACCGATGAATGAAGGTTGAAAGCAATTTAAATTATGACTTTGTATAAATACTAGATATTAACAGAACATCTACTGCGCAAAATGGGCAGAGTTTACTTGTTTGAGAAGGAGTGGCTTATTCAAAACTAAGATTTATTTAATCTGTTTGTTCCCAGGCAAAATTGGATGTGATGCAATTCCAAATTTCACCACATGATGGTGCCCAATTTTGACTTCATAGGACATATTAAACACTTAGCTTGTTATTATGTTCAAGGTAATCAGATTTGTTTATCATTCTAATGGCCTCTTCAAAACTATTCTGGATTACTACTTTGGATCTATTCTACATTACTTGGCAACAACATACTCTGTAACAGATTAGGCAGTATAATCACATATGTTAACTTGAGAGTGCCCACACTCAATCTACTTATCGTGATGTGTTAAATCAATTACTGTTAGACATTATTTGTCTGATAATCTACCAAATCTTTGAATTGAAGAATTTGTGATTTAATTAATAGCTTGTTCAGGGTAATCAGACTTGTATATAATTCTAATGGCCTTCTTTTGAAAACTATTCTGAATTACAACTTTGGATCTTATATTACTTTGCAACAATCTACTCCGTGACAGATTAGGCAGTATAATCACATATGTTAACTTCAGTGCCCACACTGTATTTATTTATGGTTATTTGTTAAATCAAGTACTGTTAGACATGAAATAGGAAGTGTTTAACATAAATGTTATGGCTACTCACCATTGTAGCTCGCTCCTGGTCAATGATACGAGCCTCTTCTTGCAGTGGAAAACTTGCAGCCAACAAACACCGTGGAACCTAAAGGAATGAAATTAAACAGTAACATTTCGCCTCGACCAATTTTCACACGTACAACGCAACGCGGCTACACTTCTGCTATTACAAACGTAAATCTCCTTAAACACAATGAGTGTTACTTACCGTGTACGCTCTAGACGGTCCAGTTGCAAGCAGAAAATAAAGATATTTCTGTTGATAATCGTCGCTGCTCAGTGGCTCACGGCCATCGCGCCAACAGATTTGAATTTTGGCGGAGGTTCGGGCAATTACGTCATATCCGCGGCATTTGACTGCGACGTAATACCCGCTTATCTGAAACGGCAGTTAAAAGTAGAGTTACATCAAGTTTTCTTGGAACCTAAACGAATGAAAGAAAACTATCATTTGGCCACAACCAACATTCACAGATACAACACAACGTGCGGGGTTGAGGTTAAAGATTGAGTGAAGGGCCCTCGTTTTAAACTACTGTTTTGAAAAGGAGTGGGAACAAGTAAGACGTATTTAATTTATTTAATGGGAAGTAGTAAGACTTATTAAATTTATTTAATCTACTTTTCTTCCCAGGCAAAATTTGATGTGCTGCAATTCCAAATTTCCAAAGTGAATGAAGGAATGAAGTCCTTTAAATTATGATTTTGTATAAATACTAGGCATTAACACAAAATCGACGGCACAAAATGGGCAGACTTTACTTGTTTGAAAAGGACTGGTTACAAGACAGACTTTTTTAATTTATTTAATGGGAAGAAGACTTATTTAGTTTAATTGATCTATTTTTGTTCCCTGCCAAAATTCGATTTGCTGCAATTCCAAATTTCCAAAGTGAATGAAGGAAAGAAGTCGTTTAAATTATGATTTTGTTTAAATACTAGGCATAGACACAAAATCTACGGCACAAAATGGGCAGACTTTACTTGTTTGAAGAGGACTGGTTACAAGACAGACTTTTCTGATTTATTTAATGGGAAGAGGACTTATTTAGTTTATTTAATCTATTTTTGTTCCCTGGCAAAATTGGATTTGCTGAAATTGTATTTTGCCAAATCTCGATTTGAGACCTGATAGGAAGTATTAAACGCTTAGTTAAATCAATACAAGTTGGTAATAAGAGCGAGTAATGTTGGTTGAACCGATGAATGAAGGTTGAAAGCAATTTAAATTATGACTTTGTATAAATACTAGATATTAACAGAACATCTACTGCGCAAAATGGGCAGAGTTTACTTGTTTGAGAAGGAGTGGCTTATTCAAAACTAAGATTTATGTAATCTGTTTGTTCCCAGGCAAAATTGGATGTGATGCAATTCCAAATTTCACCACATGACGGTGCCCAATTTTGACTTCATAGGACATATTAAACACTTAGCTTGTTATTATGTTCAAGGTAATCAGATTTGTTTATCATTCTAATGGCCTCTTCAAAACTATTCTGGATTACTACTTTGGATCTATTCTACATTACTTGGCAACAACATACTCTGTAACAGATTAGGCAGTATAATCACATATGTTAACTTGAGAGTGCCCACACTCAATCTACTTATCGTGATGTGTTAAATCAATTACTGTTAGACATTATTTGTCTGATAATCTACCAAATCTTTGAATTGAAGAATTTGTGATTTAATTAATAGCTTGTTCAGGGTAATCAGACTTGTATATAATTCTAATGGCCTTCTTTTGAAAACTATTCTGAATTACAACTTTGGATCTTATATTACTTTGCAACAATCTACTCCGTGACAGATTAGGCAGTATAATCACATATGTTAACTTCAGTGCCCACACTGTATTTATTTATGGTTATTTGTTAAATCAAGTACTGTTAGACATGAAATAGGAAGTGTTTAACATAAATGTTATGGCTACTCACCATTGTAGCTCGCTCCTGGTCAATGATACGAGCCTCTTCTTGCAGTGGAAAACTTGCAGCCAACAAACACCGTGGAACCTAAAGGAATGAAATTAAACATTAACATTTCGCCTCGACCAATTTTCACACGTACAACGCAACGCGGCTACACTTCTGCTATTACAAACGTAAATCTCCTTAAACACAATGAGTGTTACTTACCGTGTACGCTCTAGACGGTCCAGTTGCAAGCAGAAAATAAAGATATTTCTGTTGATAATCGTCGCTGCTCAGTGGCTCACGGCCATCGCGCCAACAGATTTGAATTTTGGCGGAGGTTCGGGCAATTACGTCATATCCGCGGCACATGACTGCGACGTAATACCCGCTTATCTGAAACGGCAGTTAAAAGTAGAGTTACATCAAGTTTTCTTGGAACCTAAACGAATGAAAGAAAACTATCATTTGGCCACAACCAACATTCACAGATACAACACAACGTGCGGGGTTGGGGTTAAAGATTGAGTGAAGGGCCCTCGTTTTAAACTACTGTTTTGAAAAGGAGTGGGAACAAGTAAGACGTATTTAATTTATTTAATGGGAAGTAGTAAGACTTATTAAATTTATTTAATCTACTTTTCTTCCCAGGCAAAATTTGATGTGCTGCAATTCCAAATTTCCAAAGTGAATGAAGGAATGAAGTCCTTTAAATTATGATTTTGTATAAATACTAGGCATTAACACAAAATCGACGGCACAAAATGGGCAGACTTTACTTGTTTGAAAAGGACTGGTTACAAGACAGACTTTTTTAATTTATTTAATGGGAAGAAGACTTATTTAGTTTAATTGATCTATTTTTGTTCCCTGCCAAAATTCGATTTGCTGCAATTCCAAATTTCCAAAGTGAATGAAGGAAAGAAGTCGTTTAAATTATGATTTTGTTTAAATACTAGGCATAGACACAAAATCTACGGCACAAAATGGGCAGACTTTACTTGTTTGAAGAGGACTGGTTACAAGACAGACTTTTCTGATTTATTTAATGGGAAGAGGACTTATTTAGTTTATTTAATCTATTTTTGTTCCCTGGCAAAATTGGATTTGCTGAAATTGTATTTTGCCAAATCTCGATTTGAGACCTGATAGGAAGTATTAAACGCTTAGTTAAATCAATACAAGTTGGTAATAAGAGCGAGTAATGTTGGTTGAACCGATGAATGAAGGTTGAAAGCAATTTAAATTATGACTTTGTATAAATACTAGATATTAACAGAACATCTACTGCGCAAAATGGGCAGAGTTTACTTGTTTGAGAAGGAGTGGCTTATTCAAAACTAAGATTTATGTAATCTGTTTGTTCCCAGGCAAAATTGGATGTGATGCAATTCCAAATTTCACCACATGACGGTGCCCAATTTTGACTTCATAGGACATATTAAACACTTAGCTTGTTATTATGTTCAAGGTAATCAGATTTGTTTATCATTCTAATGGCCTCTTCAAAACTATTCTGGATTACTACTTTGGATCTATTCTACATTACTTGGCAACAACATACTCTGTAACAGATTAGGCAGTATAATCACATATGTTAACTTGAGAGTGCCCACACTCAATCTACTTATCGTGATGTGTTAAATCAATTACTGTTAGACATTATTTGTCTGATAATCTACCAAATCTTTGAATTGAAGAATTTGTGATTTAATTAATAGCTTGTTCAGGGTAATCAGACTTGTATATAATTCTAATGGCCTTCTTTTGAAAACTATTCTGAATTACAACTTTGGATCTTATATTACTTTGCAACAATCTACTCCGTGACAGATTAGGCAGTATAATCACATATGTTAACTTCAGTGCCCACACTGTATTTATTTATGGTTATTTGTTAAATCAAGTACTGTTAGACATGAAATAGGAAGTGTTTAACATAAATGTTATGGCTACTCACCATTGTAGCTCGCTCCTGGTCAATGATACGAGCCTCTTCTTGCAGTGGAAAACTTGCAGCCAACAAACACCGTGGAACCTAAAGGAATGAAATTAAACATTAACATTTCGCCTCGACCAATTTTCACACGTACAACGCAACGCGGCTACACTTCTGCTATTACAAACGTAAATCTCCTTAAACACAATGAGTGTTACTTACCGTGTACGCTCTAGACGGTCCAGTTGCAAGCAGAAAATAAAGATATTTCTGTTGATAATCGTCGCTGCTCAGTGGCTCACGGCCATCGCGCCAACAGATTTGAATTTTGGCGGAGGTTCGGGCAATTACGTCATATCCGCGGCACATGACTGCGACGTAATACCCGCTTATCTGAAACGGCAGTTAAAAGTAGAGTTACATCAAGTTTTCTTGGAACCTAAACGAATGAAAGAAAACTATCATTTGGCCACAACCAACATTCACAGATACAACACAACGTGCGGGGTTGGGGTTAAAGATTGAGTGAAGGGCCCTCGTTTTAAACTACTGTTTTGAAAAGGAGTGGGAACAAGTAAGACGTATTTAATTTATTTAATGGGAAGTAGTAAGACTTATTAAATTTATTTAATCTACTTTTCTTCCCAGGCAAAATTTGATGTGCTGCAATTCCAAATTTCCAAAGTGAATGAAGGAATGAAGTCCTTTAAATTATGATTTTGTATAAATACTAGGCATTAACACAAAATCGACGGCACAAAATGGGCAGACTTTACTTGTTTGAAAAGGACTGGTTACAAGACAGACTTTTTTAATTTATTTAATGGGAAGAAGACTTATTTAGTTTAATTGATCTATTTTTGTTCCCTGCCAAAATTCGATTTGCTGCAATTCCAAATTTCCAAAGTGAATGAAGGAAAGAAGTCGTTTAAATTATGATTTTGTTTAAATACTAGGCATAGACACAAAATCTACGGCACAAAATGGGCAGACTTTACTTGTTTGAAGAGGACTGGTTACAAGACAGACTTTTCTGATTTATTTAATGGGAAGAGGACTTATTTAGTTTATTTAATCTATTTTTGTTCCCTGGCAAAATTGGATTTGCTGAAATTGTATTTTGCCAAATCTCGATTTGAGACCTGATAGGAAGTATTAAACGCTTAGTTAAATCAATACAAGTTGGTAATAAGAGCGAGTAATGTTGGTTGAACCGATGAATGAAGGTTGAAAGCAATTTAAATTATGACTTTGTATAAATACTAGATATTAACAGAACATCTACTGCGCAAAATGGGCAGAGTTTACTTGTTTGAGAAGGAGTGGCTTATTCAAAACTAAGATTTATGTAATCTGTTTGTTCCCAGGCAAAATTGGATGTGATGCAATTCCAAATTTCACCACATGATGGTGCCCAATTTTGACTTCATAGGACATATTAAACACTTAGCTTGTTATTATGTTCAAGGTAATCAGATTTGTTTATCATTCTAATGGCCTCTTCAAAACTATTCTGGATTACTACTTTGGATCTATTCTACATTACTTGGCAACAACATACTCTGTAACAGATTAGGCAGTATAATCACATATGTTAACTTGAGAGTGCCCACACTCAATCTACTTATCGTGATGTGTTAAATCAATTACTGTTAGACATTATTTGTCTGATAATCTACCAAATCTTTGAATTGAAGAATTTGTGATTTAATTAATAGCTTGTTCAGGGTAATCAGACTTGTATATAATTCTAATGGCCTTCTTTTGAAAACTATTCTGAATTACAACTTTGGATCTTATATTACTTTGCAACAATCTACTCGGTGACAGATTAGGCAGTATAATCACATATGTTAACTTCAGTGCCCACACTGTATTTATTTATGGTTATTTGTTAAATCAAGTACTGTTAGACATGAAATAGGAAGTGTTTAACATAAATGTTATGGCTACTCACCATTGTAGCTCGCTCCTGGTCAATGATATGAGCCTCTTCTTGCAGTGGAAAACTTGCAGCCAACAAACACCGTGGAACCTAAAGGAATGAAATTAAACATTAACATTTCGCCCGGACCAACATTCACACGTACAACGCAACGCGGCTACACTTCTGCTATTACAAACGTAAATCTCCTTAAACACAACGAGTGTTACTTACCGTGTACGCTCTAGGCAAAATTGGATGTGATGCAATTCCAAATCTATCTGAAACGGCAGTTAAAAGTAGAGTTACATCAAGTTTTCTTTTTTAATCAACACAATCATTTACAACCGTTGACCAGAAAGAATCGTCGAAATTCGACGTCCCCCACAAACGCCACGCTCACTCGCTTTTCAGGGCAACAAAAGTACTTCTTTTTAAAAACGATGAGTTGTACTTACCGTGTACGCTCTGGACGGTCCAGTTGCAAGCAGAAAATAAAAATATTTCTCTTGTTAGTCGTATGTTACCATCCGCTGTGTCTTTGTCAACATCGCCGCCATTTTCCTACTTCCTGCTGCGAGCCACGCCCACGGATTTAAATTTGGGCGGAAGCTCTTTCCATTGGCGTCGTTTTCGCGTATAGCAAATCCGATTGGTTGGGAAGGGGGCACGGTTATGCAGCCGAGGGGTCCTGTGATCGGTGGGATGTAAAGTAGGCGTCGACGTCACGTCCGCGTCACGTGACCACGACGTGGCAGACGTCATATAGCAACCGCTGTTTTGTTTAGTAGACTTACAGTTGTTATGCATTGACATAATGGCGCACACACCAAATAGATTTAAATAAATTAAATAATTCTTCTGCCCACTCTCTTTTAAACAAGTTAACTCTCCCCGCGGATTTGAATTCCGGCGAAAGTTACGCCCATCGACGTCACGTATGTCACGTGACCACGACGTGGCAGATGTCATATAGCAACCGCTGTTTTGTTTAGTAGATTTACAGTTGTTATGCATTGGCATAATGGTGTGCACTCAAAATAGATTTAAATAAATTAAATATTTCTTCTGCCTACTCCCTTTTAAACAAGTTAACTCTGCCCACGTCCATTGACGTCTTGTCTGCGTCACGTGACCACGACGTAGCGACGTCATATAGTAACCGCTGTTTTGACCAGTAGACTTAGTTATTATGCGTTGACATAATGGCGCACTGGTTAGCATGGCCACCTCTTAAGCATGATGATGCGGGTTCGACGCCTGATCAATGTTAGCATGGAGTGAGCTGAAGTGCATGGCGCTGAAGATTTGAATCTTTGAAATGCGCTGAGGTCTGACATATCAGGCAGAATGGTTTGCCATCACGTTCAACAAAAAATAGAAACTTTCCCACTCTGATTAAAACGTCCTGTGTTCATCTACGTATTTTCGTTTTGCTGTGCA
Organism: Syngnathus floridae; assembly: GCF_059516105.1. NCBI lineage: Eukaryota > Metazoa > Chordata > Actinopteri > Syngnathiformes > Syngnathidae > Syngnathus > Syngnathus floridae. Next base: position 19,895 of record NW_028284220.1, on the reverse strand, counting down.
TCTTTTCCCTGCCATTTCGAGAGCCCAATTGACACTCATAGTTTAAAGAAATGTGTTTGCCCATCCTACTTTGTGGAATTTCACCACATGCGCTTTTGACCAAAATACCAAATTGAACTCAAGTGAAGCCAACACGCACAACCCCCCCCCCCCCCACACACACACACACACACACACACACACAAATGTTGATATGAACATAAAAGAGCCGCATGCGGTTCGGGAGTTGCGGCTTGGCCAAACCTGTACTATACAACTTTATTTGTATAAAATTTTCACAACAGCTGTCACACAAACAAAGCGGGAAAAACCGAAGACGTGCGTGTTCCGCCCACGCTGGATTTATTTGCACCTTTGAAAAGACACCGTATTGCCGCAGATGTGGCAAAGAGTACTTTTGGGCATCTGAGACGGAAGGATGTCCAAAGCATCACGTCACCTGCTCTGGTAGGCATGGTGGTGGGACGTTGAGGTCAACCGCTTTGGGGTTGGCTGACTCTTTGATCGCAGGATGCCACACACTTGAAGACAGAAGCAGAAAAGCAGAGCTAAATGCAAAATGTACTCACCGGTGACTCCAATTTTTTTCCCCCCTGAAGAAACAGCTGGACGGGTGGCCCCGGCTGGCCAGTGGGACTCTTGTTATTCTGACCCTTTTTAGTGCGCGTTTGGGGCAACAACCGTTTTTTGTGGCGCTCTCTTCTGGTTCAAAAGTGCCCTGCATGTGAATTTGCTTTTCCTGCCTTCTGATTGGATGAGCGCCGGTGTGACGCGGTGCCTCTGTCACCGTGGCGGGGGGTATACGTTGGCATCGGAGCGTCTGCCAACGTCTGAGACCGGCTGGCAGTGTATCGGAGGTGTCGAGTGCGGTGCCGCTGGAGCTCACTCACCAGCTGGTGTTAGGGCCACAGAATGAAGGCCAAGGAGAAGAATAGAAAGAGAAACAGAAACTTCTCCTCCAATTGTTTGATTTGTCTCTTCTGAGCTTCGATGAATTCTTTCAGCTCTTTGTTCCTCTAGGACGGACAAATGGAAAGTGGCATTCAAAAGCCAGTAAGCGTGCAAGTAAGTGCCGGGCTGGCTTTGGGCCCTTACCTGTTGCGCGCTGTGCAGCAGATCCATTCTCTCTTGGAGGATGCAAGCGTCGCGCTCCCTCAACTCGCACATCAGGGCTCGCTTCCATTGGTCCACGGCGCTCCTAAGCTCTTCTCTCTGATCCGCCGTCAGCACGTCATTCACGCCAGCGTGGCTGGCTTTTTCGCCGTCCGTGGCGGGGCAGTCCCGCTGCGGTAGCGCCTCGTACAACATGGCCTCCAGCTCCAGGATCCTCTGGGCCGCAATCCTCGTCCATCAGTGGTCCGGCGGGAGATTTGAGGGCGGCTTACCTTATGAGCCTGGTCCATGGAACACTTCCTGAAGTCCAACTCTTCATCCAGGTAGCCCTTCTGCTTGCAGAACATATCCTAGCACAGCTCAAGGTCAGAATTGTTGGGGCACATTGCCGGAGTTCCCCTTGGCTGATGTCGCGTGTCTGTCTACCTTCTCACTTTCAATGTCCAACATCTTCTGTTGAAGTGCTGACTTGGTCACTTTGATGTATTCTAACCACTGAGGAAAGGCTGCTGTCACATAAGCAGAATGCGAGAGCGTGCGTGGACGTGCGCGTTACCTTCTCGGCTAGGGTGAGAAGGGTCCTGGCGTGAATCACGACCACCTGCTCCTCGTTGGTGAGATTCTGCAAGAGCCCAAAGGCACAGCGTCAACAAGCTTCTTTCAGCGCAAAGCCTTCCAAAAGTCACATTTGAGCCGCCGAGTCTCGTGGAGTGCGAACATAAGGAGTTCGACATACACTTACGGCGTTATAGCCCAGGATGTCCAGCTTCTTCATCAGATCACTGATGACGATGTCCGGGGGAAAGGCGCAAGGAGCAATGTAAGGTGTTCTGGGACCTCGGGTTAAGGTTAGGGTTGCGAGGGACGCCTTACCTACGCTCACGCCCTCGGCCTCGCAGTAGATCTGCAAAGGGCTGAGGCCGTCTGGGAAACGGACTTGCAGAAACTTCAAGACGGGGGAGCGCCACTCCCTCTCCTGAAAGGCAGAGGCATGCATCCGTCCGTCCGTCCGTCCGTCCGTCACATCTCTGGCCTCAACACGCTTGTGCGAGTCTTCCCACCTCCAGCTCCAGGATGCGGAACTCAAGCAGTTCGTTTTGGTCTCGGATATCCTGGATGTGCTCTTTCAGACGCGCTTCTTCCGCCTCCATCCGCCTGACCTGAAAAGACAGTCAGACCTCATCTGCGGGGCTTCCCGACAGGTGTGACGCCAAGCGACTCCGCCCAGCGCCTTTCTTTCCGTCACCTTTTCGGCCAACTGCTGATTGCTCTGACGCAGCAGCTGCTTCTCCTCCACCCACTTGACATTCTAGAAGAGACAAACGCGTGGACAGCTTTGGAATGTTGTGTCATTTTCATCCACAAATTCTTTGGTTGACTGGAAAATGACATTTGCTTTTCTCCGCATTTTCCCAGCCACGTTCGGGGGGGGGGGGGGGGGGTGGGGGGGTTGGTCCAGTAATGCCAGACGGATGAGTGACTGAAGAATGTAGCTATTTTGTCTGAGAAAAAGGTGTGCTCATTGATGAGCTTACCTGTCCTTGTTGCTTCAGCGCTGACTCCAGATCTGCTACTCTGCTTTGATAGTGACCCATTTCTACCATCAGCTTTTCTCTGGTCTGAAAGGAGGAGGAGGGAGGCTCCTCCTCCTCCTTTCAGACCAGAGAACACCCGAGGCTGGGTGAGAACGGGGAGGCTGCGACCCGGCCGGGGGTTGCGGGAAGGGGCGCCACCTTGATCTCCTTCTCGGCGTCGTAGTCCCCTTTCGCTGGTCTGGGCTAGCAGAGCGTAGGCTCGTTGCAGCGCTTGATATTCTTGCGTCAGCTGGCGGTAGCGAAGCTCCGCCTCTTCATGCACACACCAATGCAACACAGCACTAGTACCAGAATCAGTCAGACCGGCGACAAAGCACCCGCGACGCAAAGACGAGTCCGATTCCAGGCTGAAGAGGAATGTTTGGTGCCAATACGCTGGCAGAAATGGCGGGCTACCTCTTCGGGTTCCGTGTCGGGGGTTCTGTCGGTGTGAAAAGACAAGGACGATCCGTCCGAGTCCACCAACACGTCTTCGTCGTAGCCGTAAAATGTTTCGATGACCTGCGGGCGCGGAAGCAAACATCTCTCTGAACAAACTGAAGCGACACCTCACGATGAATCGACGAGAGGAACGATAGCGAGAAAAAGGCCATTTCATCTTGCGCAACACCAAGCAGCCGCAAACAAACAGACTCACCTTGCAGGACCTCACGCTTTGTTCCTCCTCAGAGATTCTCGACGTCGGTATCGTAGCAGCAAATCTCTCTCCTGTCGACACAAATAATCCGCCTTTGAGATTCTTTGGATGCAAAGGGAACGAACGGCTCCGGCGCAGAAACAAACGCGACTCACAATGACATTTCTGACATGAGCTCCTGTCTCCAGAGCCTGAAAAACACGTCACCGGCGATGATTGGAGGGACGCTCGTCTTTTCCAAAAGTGACAACTACAGGGTGTGTCAGGGTTTTCCAGATTATCTTTATCGTATCATTGTGTTGCTTTGACTTTGACTGCGACCTGTAATAAATAATATTATTTATCCCTTATTTATCCCTATCGCTTATCCCTTCCTACACAAAGTCGTAAAACACCCCTTGCTATGTTTTGACTAGAGGTCAAGGGCTTCCTCTATTCAATCCACTCTTACACCCACCCTGTTTCTCTTAATTAAAATGCTCGTGCAGGAGCCGAGAGTCAGACTTCATTCGTACAACGGATGGACTCTCCACCTGCAGGTGTCCAAAAGAACTTACTTGTCTCCCGTGTGGTTCTTGCAAAATAAGTTGGAGCGAGCGCAACTCTAACAGGGTGCATTTTGCCACTAGCTGCCTACGGACAATGACGTCGCGCTCCCGGCTCATGGTTGACGGGCTGAGCAGCCGGGCAAGTCCGTCGTTTTCAGCGCACAGCGAGTGGCAAAGGCGCTGACAAAACGGGAGCTTTGAGCTGCTGAAAACGGCAAAACAAGTCTAAAGCGTGTTCAAACGCGTGCGCACAATGCTCCTGCTTGAAAGGTCGGAATTTAAGGGGCCAATTTTTTGGATGGCGGCCGCCGGCCAAGCTTTGGACGGAAAAGGTTTCCTGGCGACAGCGAGCGAGCGCGGCGCTGCCGTACGTGCACCGAGTCGCCTGCCTGAAGACCTTGGACAAGTCGTCGATGATGTGCCGCTGCTCCACAACTTGAAGGAACTCCATTTCACCGTCCTGCTGGCCGCAACCGCGGTCCAGGTCATTGAGCGAACTAGGCCTTCTCTGTGGAACACAAATGCAGTGGACTCTGTTGGCACGCCGCCGTTGTCCGCGTCGACTTACCAAGCTTGCCATCTCCTCGTTCTCCTGGGTGACAAAGCGCACTTTGTTTTCAAAGCGACACAGCACCAGCGAGAGTTCTTCATTCTTCCTGCTCAGGCGTTTGTTTTTGTACAGGAGTGGCAGAAACTGGCTTTCTGTTTCTCTCAGTCGCTTTAGCTGCAAGCATGAAGTGCGGGATGTGAAAGACGCACAACACGCGGGCCAGAACGTATCCATTCCTTTTGCATCGGTTTGAACGGAATCGTGGCTTTGGCTCCCAATAAAAGACATCTACCAGGCAACCGACTCGCCGCGCCGCTCAACTAATAAGCAAGCGCAATGGGTGCCTCGCTGGATGGCGCGCATCAAACGTAGCGCAAACCTTCAAGCGTGCCGTCAATAAATTACCAGTTCATTGCGCTCTTCAGAAAGCAGGGCGTTTCGATCCTCCAGTTTCCTGATGACTGCGCTGAGCTCAGCGATTTTCAGATGAAACCGTCGCGTGTCCCGATCCTCCTGAGACTGAAAACGCCCCGCAACACACACACACAAGCACTCGTTCAAAGTTCAAAACTGTTTTTGTGCTACCTTCCTCCAGCAACGAACTAAGTCATGCGTACTGCAAGTGTGTGATGAGGTGGCTTACGCAATGAAGAGGATTGCTAGTAGCGGCGTTGACCCCACTTCCAGGGTAGTTTAGGCCCGCCCTTTGGGAATCCCTCAGGGCAGCGATCTGCTGCTCGGCAGCCTGAGTCTGCAGCTGAAGGCGGTGGACGTGGCCGGCCCCAGGGCTTCATCCAAAACACTAACCGCTCTGTCTTTCAGCTTGATCTCATCCGTCTGGATGTACAAACGGGGAGCGCTCAGGCAGGCGGGCAAACTCATTTGCCAGAATTGTGACAAAAACAAAGAGAGCAACCGGCCAATTTTTTTCTTGAATCGACTAGAACACCTTTGCTGTGACAAAAGCGAAGCGAGCAACCGGACATTTTCTTCTTGTGAAATAGAATAGAATAGAATGCCTTAGGTGTCATTGCACTGCAGGTATACAACGAAATTGGGAACATAGCCACGCACCGCGCATCTGATCAGTCCTACCAGTCGGCGGATCTCCCTCTCGCAGTCTCTCTTGGTTCGGCTCAGCTCCTCCCGATGCTGGTGATGAGCCGATCGGAGCTCGGCCGCTCGGGACTGCCAGGCCTGCTGGGCCGCTGCCAGGGCTTCTTCCGCGCTCCTGGTGGAGGCGACACCGCTCGGTCTCCCGACACCGCCGCGTCTCCTCCACCTCCGCCAGCAAAGCGCCCCCCCTCCTCACCTGAGCAGACATTGCGCCACACCGGGCCGTTGAGACCGCAACGGAGCGCCGCGACGCTTACTGGGGACAAGCTACACAATACGGTAGCGGCCGCATCGAAGCCCGACGTGGCGTGCGGATAGTCAGACACGGATAGAGCGGATCACCTTGTCCATGGAACCGTCCCTCAGGCTGAGGACCAAGGCATTCAGTCGCTGGATCTCTCCATCTTTGATTTTGATCACTCTCATCAGCTCCATTTCATGCTGCCGCAGTAATGTCTCCCTGGTAATGGCTAACTCTTTCTGCTTCTCCTCATGGAGTTTGCTTTTGAGTTCCGTCATGGCGGCGGTGGCACGGTGGTGCTCCGCCCGCAGGTCCTGACTTCTCTCTCTCTCCAGACAGCTGACCTGACATGACTTAGACTTAGATAAACTTTATTGTCATCTTGTCTGCACATGGTGCATACAAAACGAAATTCCGTTGCATACGTCTTACAACAAAGTAGTGATATTGCAGTTGAATAGAAGTAACATATCCTATGAAAATATATATATATACATATATACTATATATATATATATATATATATATATTAAAAATAAGTATAAAGTGCAGCAGTGATAATTATGCAATAGTGCAAGTAGGCAAAACAGTATTCAAGAGTGTGCAGAGGAATGCTAAACCATGTATTAAACTTCTATTTAAAGGGTTTATACAAGTTCAGTAAAGTTGGTAGTGCGAGATAGTGCAAGATAGAGGTCCGTAGTGTCATAAAGTACAGTTCTGTGAATGTGTGATGCAGAGTTCAGTTTAGAGCTCAACAGTTCTAGTGTTCAACAGTCTGATGACAGCAGGGAAAAAGCTGTTGCAGAACCTGGTGGACCTGCAGCGGATGCTGCAAACCTCTTCCCAGAGGGCAGCAGGGAGAACAGTCCATGGTGGGGGTGTGATGGGTCATTGATGATGTTACGGGCACGGGACATGCAGCGCTGAGATGAAATGTCCTGAATGGAGGGAAGAGGAGCCCCTATGATCCTCTCTGCTGTCCTCACCACTCTCCTCACGTTCTTCCAATCGGAGGCGGTGCAGCCTCCACACCACACAGAGAGACAGCTTGTCAGAATGCTCTCTATGGTGCTCCTGTAGAACGTCCTCATGATGGGTGGGGGCAGGTGGGCTCTCCTCATCCTCCGCAGGAAGTACAAGCGCTTCTGTGCCCTCTTGACCAGTGCCGTAGTGTTCATAGTCCAGGTGAGGTCTTCTGTGATGTGGACCCCCAGGAATTTGGTGGTGCTGACCACCTCCACAGCTGAGCTGTTGATGATCAGTGGAGCGTGGTGAGGCTGTTTTTTCCTGAAGTCGACGATGATCTCCTTCATCTTCTCCTCATTCAGGATCAGGCTGTTTTCTCTGCACCAGCCCACCAGCTGCTCCACCTCCTCTCTGTAGTCCAGGTCGTTGTTGTCTCTGATGAGCCCCACCACCGTTGTGTCGTCTGCTGACTTCACGATGTGATTGGTGGTGAACCTGAGGACGCAGTCGTGTGTCATCAGGGTGCACAGCAGGGGGCTCAGGACGCAGCCCTGAAGGGAGCCTGTGCTGAGGGTGATGACATCAGAGGTGTTCTGTCCGACCCGGACTGACTGAGGTCTGTTGGTGAGGAAGTCTAGCAGCCAGTTGCGAAGGGGGGTGTTGAAGCCCAGGTGTTCCAATTTTCCTACCAGATGCTGTGGGATGATGGTGTTAAACGCTGAGCTGAAGTCCAGGAACAGCCTCCGCACATGGGTGTTCTTCTCCTCCAGGTGAGCCAGGCTCAGGTGAAGAACGGAGGAGATGGCGTCCTGAGTGGAGCGGTTTTGCCGGTCGGCAAACTGGAACGGGTCAAATAATAGGGGGAGTCTGGAAACGATGTGACCTTTAAGCAGCCTTTCGAAGCACTTCATCATAACCGGAGTCAGTGCAACAGGCCGGTAATCATTAAATGAGGTGATTTGAGGTTTCTTCGGCACCGGAATGATGGAGGCAGTCTTAAAGCACGCCGGCACTGTGGCTTGGCCCAGCGAGGTGTTAAAAATGTCTGTGATGACCCCAGCCAGATGACTTGCACATTCCCTGAACACACGCCCAGGAATGTTGTCGGGGCCAGGGGCCTTACAGGGGTTGACTCTCCTCAGGGTCTTCAACACATCGGCGGAGTCAAGGCAGAGTACCTCCTCTTCCTGATGGGGGACAGTTTTAACTGCTGGAGTGCCGTTTAGTGCCTCGAACCTCCCAAAGAAGTTATTTAGACCATTTAGAAAGTCAGCATCAACTACACCCACCGGGGGGGGGGAGGGTGAGTTGTAGTCTGTAATCGCCCGTATGCCTTGCCACATACTCCTGATGTTTTTGACGTCGTGGAAACGATCCTGAAATTTTCGACTGCGGTCTCGCTTCGCTATCCTGATGGCACGGTTCAAGTTGTCTCTCGCTGTCCTCAGTGTCTCCTTGTCGCCAGACTTGAAGGCAGAGTTCCGCGCTCGTAGCGTTTGACGTACCTCCTCAGTCATCCAGGGTCGTTGGTTGCCCCGGGTGATGATATTCTTAGTGGTGCTGACGTCCTCGGTGCATTTGTTGATGTAGGCTGACACAGTCATGGCACACGCATGTCTAATCTACATCGGGAAAACTGGGAGGGAGGGAGGCAGGCAGGGAGGCAGGCAGGGAGGCAGGCAGGGAGGCAGGCAGTGTCTGTCTGTTGAGGTTTTCACCTTGTTCTTCTCCTGCTGAAGTTCTAACTGGACGTCCATCAGTTTGGTTCTCAGCTCGTCATTGGCGGCCTGAAGGGCGTCCGTTCGCTCCGCCTTGGCCCGCCCTGCCGGAGCTCGTTTGGACATCTCTTACTCGAGTCTCGCCCGGTCGTCAGTCAGAGATCACAACATTTGTACCTGGAGAGCACAAACGCAGCGCTGTTTTCCACTGGCTTCGAACTCAACTTCAATCGCTACCGTAACTTACAACATCATAAACATAGAACTAGCTTGACTTATTCATTGAATAAATGCATTTGGTTCTTCAAAACTGCATCACGCAACATAGCGTGACCGAGACGGCCGTTATCCACCTGCGTGAAGTTATTTGGTGAAATGAATGAGATGTTTAAGACACCATCGTTCTGTCTCTATGTAGATGAAGGTAAATAATCGATTGCTGAAGGTCCAAAGGTGTTGTGATAAACAAATAAACATATTAGTGATTAGTGACATATTTGTGATAAACATATTAGGCAGGATAATCACATATGTTAACGTGACTGCCCACACTGTATTTATTTATGGTTATTTGTTAAATCGAGTACTGTTAGACATGAAATAGGAAGTGTTTAACATAAATGGAAGACGAAAGGGGTACTCACCATTGTAGCTCCTGCTGGTCAATGATACGAGCCTCTTCTTGCAGTGGAAAACATACAGCCAACAAACACCGTGGAACCTAAAGGAATGAAATTAAACATTAACATTTAGCCTCAACCAACATTCACAGATACAACGCAACGCAAACTACACAAACGTAAATCTTTTTAAACACAATGAGTTGTACTTACCGTGTACGCTCTAGACGGTCCACTTGCAAGCAGAAAATAAAGATATTTCTGTTGATAATCGTCGTGTTTGTATCCGGTGTCTCGCTCAAGGCCATTGCGCCCACAGATTTGAATTTTGGCGAGAGTTCAGCCTATTGACGTCATTTCCGCGGTGTAATACCCGCATATCTGAAACGGCAAAGTTAAGAGTAGAGTTAAATAAAGTTTTTAGTCAACGCAATAATTTACAACCGTTGACCAGTCGAAATAATCGTCGAAATTTGGCGTCTGTGGCTGGAAGCAGACGCCGAGTTCGACATTCCTCCCAAACGCCACACTCCCTCGCTTTTCAGGGCTAAAAAAAAACAGTTGTAATTACCTTGTACGCTCTAGACGGTCAAGTTGCAAGCTGAAAACAAAAATATTTGCCTTGTTAGTCATCGTGTTACTAACCGCTGTGTCTTGTTTGCCAGAACTGCCGCTTTCCTACTTCCTGTTGCAAGCCACGCCCACGGATTATAATTTTGCCGTGAGTTCCGCCTATTGACGTCATGTCCGCGTCACATGACTGCGACGTAATATTATCTAAAACTGTTTGTGCGGTATTGTGTTGTTCTGTGCGGTATTGTGTTATTCTGTGCGGCGTCGTGTTGTTCTGTGCGGCGTCGTGTTGTTCAGTGCGACGTCGTGTTGTTCAGTGCGGCATGGTGTTGTTCAGTGCGGCATGGTGTTGTTCAGTGCGGCATGGTGTTGTTCAGTGCGGCATAATGTTGTTCAGTGCGGCATAATGTTGTTCAGTGCGGCATGGTGTTGTTCAGTGCGGCATGGTGTTGTTCAGTGCGGCATGGTGTTGTTCAGTGCGGCATAATGTTGTTCAGTGCGCCATAATGTTGTTCAGTGCGGCATGGTGTTGTTCAGTGCGGGATGGTGTTGTTCAGTGCAGGATGGTGTTGTTCAGTGCGGCATGGTGTTGTTCAATGCGGCATGGTGTTGTTCAGTGCGGGATGGTGTTGTTCAGTGCGGCATGGTGTTGTTCAGTGCGGCATAATGTTGTTCAGTGCGGCATGGTGTTGTTCAGTGCGGCATGGTGTTGTTCAGTGCGGCATGGTGTTGTTCAGTGCGGCATGGTGTTGTTCAGTGCGGAATGGTGTTGTTCAGTGCGGCATGGTGTTGTTCAGTTTGGGATGGTGTTGTTCAATGCGGGATCGTGTTGTTCAGTGCGGGGTGGTGTTGTTCAGTGCGGCATGGTGTTGTTCAATGCGGCATGGTGTTGTTCAGTGCGGCATGGTGTTGTTCAGTGCGGGATGGTGTTGTTCATTGCGGCATGGTGTTGTTCAGTGCGGCATGGTGTTGTTCAGTGCGGCATGGTGTTGTTCAGTGCGGCATGGTGTTGTTCAGTGCGGCATAATGTTGTTCAGTGCGGCATGGTGTTGTTCAGTGTGGAAAGGTGTTGTTCAGTGCAGGATGGTGTTGTTCAGTGCGGCATGGTGTTGTTCAATGCAGGATCGTGTTGTTCAGTGCAGCATAATGTTGTTCAGTGCAGCATGGTGTTGTTCAGTGCGGCATGGTGTTGTTCAATGCGGCATGGTGTTGTTCACTGCGGGATGGTGTTGTTCAATGCGGGATCGTGTTGTTCAGTGCGGCATAATGTTGTTCAGTGCAGCATGGTGTTGTTCAGTGCGGCATGGTGTTGTTCAGTGCGACATAATGTTGTTTAGTGCGGCATAATGTTGTTCAGTGCGGCATAATGTTGTTCAGTGCGGCATGGTGTTGTTCAGTGCGGCATGGTGTTGTTCAGTGCGGCATGGTGTTGTTCAGTGCAGGATGGTGTTGTTCAGTGCGGCATGGTGTTGTTCAATGCGGCATGGTGTTGTTCAGTGCGGGATGGTGTTGTTCAGTGCAGGATGGTGTTGTTCAGTGCGGCATGGTGTTGTTCAGTGCGGAATGCTGTTGTTCAGTGCGGCATGGTGTTGTTCAGTGCGGCATGGTGTTGTTCAGTGCAGGATGGTGTTGTTCGATGCGGGATCGTGTTGTTCAGTGCGGCATGGTGTTGTTCAGTGCGGCATGGTGTTGTTCAGTGCGGCATAATGTTGTTCAGTGCGGCATGGTGTTGTTCAGTGCGGCATGGTGTTGTTCAGTGCGGCATGGTGTTGTTCAGTGCGGCATGGTGTTGTTCAGTGCGGCATAATGTTGTCCAGTGCGCCATAATGTTGTTCAGTGCGGCATGGTGTTGTTTAGTGCGGGATGGTGTTGTTCAGTGCAGGATGGTGTTGTTCAGTGCGGCATGGTGTTGTTCAATGCGGCATGGTGTTGTTCAGTGCGGGATGGTGTTGTTCAGTGCGGCATGGTGTTGTTCAGTGCGGCATAATGTTGTTCAGTGCGGCATGGTGTTGTTCAGTGCGGCATGGTGTTGTTCAGTGCGGCATGGTGTTGTTCAGTGCGGAATGGTGTTGTTCAGTGCGGCATGGTGTTGTTCAGTGCGGGATGGTGTTGTTCAATGCGGGATCATGTTGTTCAGTGCGGGGTGGTGTTGTTCAGTGCAGGATGGTGTTGTTCAGTGCAGGATGGTGTTGTTCAGTGCGGCATGGTGTTGTTCAATGCAGGATCGTGTTGTTCAGTGCAGCATAATGTTGTTCAGTGCAGCATGGTGTTGTTCAGTGCGGCATGGTGTTGTTCAATGCGGCATGGTGTTGTTCAGTGCGGGATGGTGTTGTTCAGTGCGGCATGGTGTTTTTCAGTGCGGCATAATGTTGTTCAGTGCGGCATGGTGTTGTTCAGTGCGGCATGGTGTTGTTCAGTGCAGGATGGTGTTGTTCAGTGCGGCATGGTGTTGTTCAATGCAGGATCGTGTTGTTCAGTGCAGCATAATGTTGTTCAGTGCAGCATGGTGTTGTTCAGTGCGGCATGGTGTTGTTCAATGCGGCATGGTGTTGTTCACTGCGGGATGGTGTTGTTCAGTGCAGCATGGTGTTGTTCAGTGCGGCATGGTGTTGTTCAGTGCGACATAATGTTGTTTAGTGCGGCATAATGTTGTTCAGTGCGGCATAATGTTGTTCAGTGCGGCATGGTGTTGTTCAGTGCGGCATAGTGTTGTTCAGTGCGGCATGGTGTTGTTCAGTGCGGCATGGTGTTGTTCAGTGCGGCATGGTGTTGTTCAGTGCAGGATGGTGTTGTTCAGTGCGGCATGGTGTTGTTCAGTGCGGGATGGTGTTGTTCAGTGCGGAATGGTGTTGTTCAGTGCGGCATGGTGTTGTTCAGTGCGGCATGGTGTTGTTCAGTGCAGGATGGTGTTGTTCAGTGCGGGATGGTGTTGTTCAATGCGGGATCGTGTTGTTCAGTGCGGGGTGGTGTTGTTCAGTGCAGGATGGTGTTGTTCAGTGCAGGATGGTGTTGTTCAGTGCGGCATGGTGTTGTTCAATGCAGGATCGTGTTGTTCAGTGCAGCATAATGTTGTTCAGTGCAGCATGGTGTTGTTCAGTGCGGCATGGTGTTGTTCAATGCGGCATGGTGTTGTTCAGTGCGGGATGGTGTTGTTCAGTGCGGCATGGTGTTTTTCAGTGCGGCATAATGTTGTTCAGTGCGGCATGGTGTTGTTCAGTGCGGCATGGTGTTGTTCAGTGCGACATAATGTTGTTCAGTGCGGCATAATGTTGTTCAGTGCGGCATGGTGTTGTTCAGTGCGGCATGGTGTTGTTCAGTGCGGCATGGTGTTGTTCAGTGCGGCATGGTGTTGTTCAGTGCAGGATGGTGTTGTTCAGTGCAGGATGGTGTTGTTCAATGCGGCATGGTGTTGTTCAGTGCGGGATGGTGTTGTTCAGTGCAGGATGGTGTTGTTCAGTGCGGCATGGTGTTGTTCAGTGCGGAATGGTGTTCAGTGCGGCATGGTGTTGTTCAGTGCGGCATGGTGTTGTTCAGTGCAGGATGGTGTTGTTCAATGCGGGATGGTGTTGTTCAGTGCGGGATGGTGTTGTTCAGTGCAGGATGGTGTTGTTCAGTGCGGCATGGTGTTGTTCAATGCGGCATGGTGTTGTTCAGTGCAGGATGGTGTTGTTCAGTGCGGCATGGTGTTGTTCAATGCGGCATGGTGTTGTTCAATGCGGCATGGTGTTGTTCAGTGCGGCATGGTGTTGTTCAGTGCGGCATGGTGTTGTTCAGTGCAGCGTAATGTTGTTCAGTGCGGCATGGTGTTGTTCAGTGCGGAATGGTGTTGTTCAGTGCGGCATGGTGTTGTTCAGTGCGGGATGGTGTTGTTCAGTGCGGCATGGTGTTGCTCAGTGCGGCATGGTGTTGTTCAGTGCGGGATGGTGTTGTTCATTGCGGCATGGTGTTGTTCAGTGCGGCATGGTGTTGTTCAGTGCGGCATGGTGTTGTTCAGTGCGGCATAATGTTGTTCAGTGCGCCATAATGTTGTTCAGTGCGGCATGGTGTTGTTCAGTGCGGGATGGTGTTGTTCAGTGCAGGATGGTGTTGTTCAGTGCGGCATGGTGTTGTTCAATGCGGGATCGTGTTGTTCAGTGCGGCATGGTGTTGTTCAGTGCGGCATGGTGTTGTTCAGTGCGGCATGGTGTTGTTCAGTGCGGCATGGTGTTGTTCAGTGCGGCATAATGTTGTTCAGTGCGGCATAATGTTGTTCAGTGCGGCATAATGTTGTTCAGTGCGGCATAATGTTGTTCAGTGCGGGATGGTGTTGTTCATTGCGGCATGGTGTTGTTCAGTGCGGCATGGTGTTGTTCAGTGCGGCATGGTGTTGTTCAGTGCGGGATGGTGTTGTTCAGTGCAGGATGGTGTTGTTCAGTGCGGCATGGTGTTGTTCAGTGCGGCATGGTGTTGTTCATTTCGGCATAATGTTGTTCAGTGCGGCATAATGTTTAGTGCGGCATGGTGTTGTTCAGTGCGGGATGGTGTTGTTCAGTGCGTTATAATGTTGTTCAGTGCGGCATGGTGTTGTTCAGTGCGGCATGGTGTTGTTCAGTGCGGCATGGTGTTGTTCAGTGCGGCATAATGTTGTTCAGTGCGGCATAATGTTGTTCAGTGCGGCATGGTGTTGTTCAGTGCGGGATGGTGTTGTTCAGTGCGGGATGGTGTTGTTCAGTGCGGCATGGTGTTCAATGCGGAATGGTGTTGTTCAGTGCAGGATGGTGTTGTTCAGTGCGGCATGGTGTTGTTCAGTGCGGCATAATGTTGTTCAGTGCGGCATGGTGTTGTTCAGTGCGGCATGGTGTTGTTCAGTGCGGCATGGTGTTGTTCAGTGCGGCATAATGTTGTTCAGTGCGGCATGGTGTTTTTCAGTGCGGCATGGTGTTTTTCAGTGCGGCATAATGTTCAGTGCGGCATAATGTTGTTCAGTGCGGCATGGTGTTGTTCAGTGCGGGATGGTGTTGTTCAGTGCAGGATGGTGTTGTTCAGTGCGGCATGGTGTTCAGTGCGGGATGGTGTCTTTCAGTGCGGCATGGTGTCGTTCAGTGCGGCATGGTGTCTTTCAGTGCGGCATGGTGTTGTTCAGTGCGGCATGGTGTTGTTCAGTGCGGCATGGTGTTGTTTAGTGCGGCATGGTGTTGTTCAGTGCGGGATGGTGTTGTTCAGTGTGGCATGGTGTTCAGTGCGGCATGGTGTTGTTCAGTGCGGTATCGTGTTGTTCAGTGCGGTATCGTGTTTCTCAGTGCGGTATCGTGTTGTTCAGTGCAGTATCGTTGTGTTGTTCGTATTGTGTTTAACACTTAGCCTCTAACACTTAGCCTCTAACACTTAGCCTCTAGCATCTAGAAGGTAAATAAATAGGAAGGAAGGACTCACCGGTGACGTCTTCGCCCACGTCCAAGCGTTGTACTTTGTATTTTCATCCTTCTGACAGTGGAAAACATAGCCAACAAACACCGTGGAACCTAAACGAATGAAAGAAAACTATCATTTGGCCACAACCAACATTCACAGATACAACACAATGTGACGTGCGGGGTTGAGGTTAAAGGTTGAGTGAAGGGCCCTCGTTTTAAACTACTTTTTTGAAAAGGATTGGGAACAAGTAAGACGTATTTAATTTATTTAATGGGAAGTAGTAAGAGCTATTGAATTTAATCTATGTATTATATTCTATTGTATTGTATTCTGTTGTATTCTTTTGGATTGTATTCACACTAACCCCACTAAAACTTCAGCCCACAAAAACTCGCCTCTGGCGCCTAGCCTCTGGCACTTAGCCTCTAACACTTAGCCTTTAACACTTAGCCTTTAACACTTAGCCTTTAACACTTAGCCTAGAAGGTGAATAAATAGGGTTAAAGGTTGAGTGAAGGGACCTCGTTTTAAACTACTTTTTTGTAAAGGAGTGGGAACAAGTAAGACGTATTTAATTTATTTAATGGGAAGTAGTAAGACTTATTAAATTTATTTAATCTACTTTTCTTCCCAGGCAAAATTTGATGTGCTGCAATTCCAAATTTCCAAAGTGAATGAAGGAATGAAGTCCTTTAAATTATGATTTTGTATAAATACTAGGCATTAACACAAAATCGACGGCACAAAATGGGCAGACTTTACTTGTTTGAAAAGGACTGGTTACAAGACAGACTTTTTTAATTTATTTAATGGGAAGAAGACTTATTTAGTTTAATTGATCTATTTTTGTTCCCTGGCAAAATTCGATTTGCTGCAATTCCAAATTTCCAAAGTGAATGAAGGAAAGAAGTCGTTTAAATTATGATTTTGTTTAAATACTAGGCATAGACACAAAATCTACGGCACAAAATGGGCAGACTTTACTTGTTTGAAGAAGACTGGTTACAAGACAGACTTTTCTGATTTATTTAATGGGAAGAAGACTTATTTAGTTTATTTAATCTATTTTTGTTCCCTGGCAAAATTGGATTTGCTGAAATTGTATTTTGCCAAATCTTGCCTTGAGACCTGATAGGAAGTATTAAACGCTTAGTTAAATCAATACAAGTTGGTAATAAGAGCGAGTAATGTTGGTTGAACCGATGAATGAAGGTTGAAAGCAATTTAAATTATGACTTTGTATAAATACTAGATATTAACAGAACATCTACTGCGCGAAATGGGCAGAGTTTACTTGTTTGAGAAGGAGTGGCTTATTCAAAACTAAGATTTATTTAATCTGTTTGTTCCCAGGCAAAATTGGATGTGATGCAATTCCAAATTTCACCACATGATGGTGCCCAATTTTGACTTCATAGGACATATTAAACACTTAGCTTGTTATTATGTTCAAGGTAATCAGATTTGTTTATTATTCTAATGGCCTCTTCAAAACTATTCTGGATTACTACTTTGGATCTATTCTACATTACTTGGCAACAACATACTCTGTAACAGATTAGGCAGTATAATCATATCTGTTAACTTGAGAGTGCCCACACTCAATCTACTTATCGTGATGTGTGAAATCAATTACTGTTAGACATTATTTGTCTGATAATCTACCAAATCTTTGAATTGAAGAATTTGTGATTTAATTAATAGCTTGTTGTTATGTTAAGGGTAATCAGACTTGTATATAATTCTAATGGCCTTCTTTTGAAAACTATTCTGAATTACAACTTTGGATCTTATATTACTTTGCAACAATCTACTCCGTGACAGATTAGGCAGTATAATCACATATGTTAACTTCAGTGCCCACACTGTATTTATTTATGGTTATTTGTTAAATCAAGTACTGTTAGACATGAAATAGGAAGTGTTTAACATAAATGTTATGGCTACTCACCATTGTAGCTCGCTCCTGGTCAATGATACGAGCCTCTTCTTGCAGTGGAAAACTTGCAGCCAACAAACACCGTGGAACCTAAAGGAATGAAATTAAACATTAACATTTCGCCTCGACCAATTTTCACACGTACAACGCAACGCGGCTACACTTCTGCTATTACAAACGTAAATCTCCTTAAACACAATGAGTGTTACTTACCGTGTACGCTCTAGACGGTCCAGTTGCAAGCAGAAAATAAAGATATTTCTGTTGATAATCGTCGCTGCTCAGTGGCTCACGGCCATCGCGCCAACAGATTTGAATTTTGGCGGAGGTTCGGGCAATTACGTCATATCCACGGCACATGACTGCGACGTAATACCCGCTTATCTGAAACGGCAGTTAAAAGTAGAGTTACATCAAGTTTTCTTGGAACCTAAACGAATGAAAGAAAACTATCATTTGGCCACAACCAACATTCACAGATACAACACAACGTGCGGGGTTGGGGTTAAAGATTGAGTGAAGGGCCCTCGTTTTAAACTACTGTTTTGAAAAGGAGTGGGAACAAGTAAGACGTATTTAATTTATTTAATGGGAAGTAGTAAGACTTATTAAATTTATTTAATCTACTTTTCTTCCCAGGCAAAATTTGATGTGCTGCAATTCCAAATTTCCAAAGTGAATGAAGGAATGAAGTCCTTTAAATTATGATTTTGTATAAATACTAGGCATTAACACAAAATCGACGGCACAAAATGGGCAGACTTTACTTGTTTGAAAAGGACTGGTTACAAGACAGACTTTTTTAATTTATTTAATGGGAAGAAGACTTATTTAGTTTAATTGATCTATTTTTGTTCCCTGCCAAAATTCGATTTGCTGCAATTCCAAATTTCCAAAGTGAATGAAGGAAAGAAGTCGTTTAAATTATGATTTTGTTTAAATACTAGGCATAGACACAAAATCTACGGCACAAAATGGGCAGACTTTACTTGTTTGAAGAGGACTGGTTACAAGACAGACTTTTCTGATTTATTTAATGGGAAGAGGACTTATTTAGTTTATTTAATCTATTTTTGTTCCCTGGCAAAATTGGATTTGCTGAAATTGTATTTTGCCAAATCTCGATTTGAGACCTGATAGGAAGTATTAAACGCTTAGTTAAATCAATACAAGTTGGTAATAAGAGCGAGTAATGTTGGTTGAACCGATGAATGAAGGTTGAAAGCAATTTAAATTATGACTTTGTATAAATACTAGATATTAACAGAACATCTACTGCGCAAAATGGGCAGAGTTTACTTGTTTGAGAAGGAGTGGCTTATTCAAAACTAAGATTTATGTAATCTGTTTGTTCCCAGGCAAAATTGGATGTGATGCAATTCCAAATTTCACCACATGATGGTGCCCAATTTTGACTTCATAGGACATATTAAACACTTAGCTTGTTATTATGTTCAAGGTAATCAGATTTGTTTATCATTCTAATGGCCTCTTCAAAACTATTCTGGATTACTACTTTGGATCTATTCTACATTACTTGGCAACAACATACTCTGTAACAGATTAGGCAGTATAATCACATATGTTAACTTGAGAGTGCCCACACTCAATCTACTTATCGTGATGTGTTAAATCAATTACTGTTAGACATTATTTGTCTGATAATCTACCAAATCTTTGAATTGAAGAATTTGTGATTTAATTAATAGCTTGTTCAGGGTAATCAGACTTGTATATAATTCTAATGGCCTTCTTTTGAAAACTATTCTGAATTACAACTTTGGATCTTATATTACTTTGCAACAATCTACTCCGTGACAGATTAGGCAGTATAATCACATATGTTAACTTCAGTGCCCACACTGTATTTATTTATGGTTATTTGTTAAATCAAGTACTGTTAGACATGAAATAGGAAGTGTTTAACATAAATGTTATGGCTACTCACCATTGTAGCTCGCTCCTGGTCAATGATACGAGCCTCTTCTTGCAGTGGAAAACTTGCAGCCAACAAACACCGTGGAACCTAAAGGAATGAAATTAAACATTAACATTTCGCCTCGACCAATTTTCACACGTACAACGCAACGCGGCTACACTTCTGCTATTACAAACGTAAATCTCCTTAAACACAATGAGTGTTACTTACCGTGTACGCTCTAGACGGTCCAGTTGCAAGCAGAAAATAAAGATATTTCTGTTGATAATCGTCGCTGCTCAGTGGCTCACGGCCATCGCGCCAACAGATTTGAATTTTGGCGGAGGTTCGGGCAATTACGTCATATCCACGGCACATGACTGCGACGTAATACCCGCTTATCTGAAACGGCAGTTAAAAGTAGAGTTACATCAAGTTTTCTTGGAACCTAAACGAATGAAAGAAAACTATCATTTGGCCACAACCAACATTCACAGATACAACACAACGTGCGGGGTTGAGGTTAAAGATTGAGTGAAGGGCCCTCGTTTTAAACTACTGTTTTGAAAAGGAGTGGGAACAAGTAAGACGTATTTAATTTATTTAATGGGAAGTAGTAAGACTTATTAAATTTATTTAATCTACTTTTCTTCCCAGGCAAAATTTGATGTGCTGCAATTCCAAATTTCCAAAGTGAATGAAGGAATGAAGTCCTTTAAATTATGATTTTGTATAAATACTAGGCATTAACACAAAATCGACGGCACAAAATGGGCAGACTTTACTTGTTTGAAAAGGACTGGTTACAAGACAGACTTTTTTAATTTATTTAATGGGAAGAAGACTTATTTAGTTTAATTGATCTATTTTTGTTCCCTGCCAAAATTCGATTTGCTGCAATTCCAAATTTCCAAAGTGAATGAAGGAAAGAAGTCGTTTAAATTATGATTTTGTTTAAATACTA
>NW_028284219.1:27500-37142 GCF_059516105.1 Syngnathus floridae | reverse complement strand
CGATCGCGGTCCGGAATTCTAGCCGGCCAGGGACCACCGCGAGGCGGATGGGTGGTCACCGAGGTCCCGCCGGCTGGTCCGCGGGCCATTTAGGGTCCCGAGAGTTAGCGATCGCGGTCCGGAATTCTAGCCGGCCGGGGACCACCGCGAGGCGGATGGGTCTTCACCGAGGTCCCGCCGGCTGGTCCGCGGGCCATTTAGGGTCCCGCGAGTTAGCGATCGCGGTCCGGAATTCTACCCGGCCAGGGACCACCGCGAGGCGGATGGGTCTTCACCGAGGTCCCGCCGGCTGGTCCGCGGGCCATTTAGGGTCCCGCGAGTTACCGATCGCGGTCCGGAATTCTAGCCGGCCGGGGACCACCGCGAGGCGGATGGGTCTTCACCGAGGTCCCGCCGGCTGGTCCGCGGGCCATTTAGGGTCCCGCGAGTTACCGATCGCGGTCCGGAATTCTAGCCGGCCGGGGACCACCGCGAGGCGGATGGGTCTTCACCGAGGTCCCGCCGGCTGGTCCGCGGGCCATTTAGGGTCCCGCGAGTTACCGATCGCGGTCCGGAATTCTACCCGGCCGGGGACCACCGCGAGGCGGATGGGTCTTCACCGAGGTCCCGCCGGCTGGTCCGCGGGCCATTTAGGGTCCCGCGAGTTACCGATCGCGGTCCGGAATTCTAGCCGGCCGGGGACCACCGCGAGGCGGATGGGTCTTCACCGAGGTCCCGCCGGCTGGTCCGCGGGCCATTTAGGGTCCCGCGAGTTACCGATCGCGGTCCGGAATTCTAGCCGGCCGGGAACCACCGCGAGGCGGATGGGTGCTCACCGAGGTCCCGCCGGCTGGTCCGCGGGCCATTTAGGGTCCCGCGAGGTACCGATCGCGGTCCGGAATTCTACCCGGCCGGGGACCACCGCGAGGCGGATGGGTGGTCACCGAGGTCCCGCCGGCTGGTCCGCGGGCCATTTAGGGTCCCGCGAGTTAGCGATCGCGGTCCGGAATTCTAGCCGGCCGGGAACCACCGCGAGGCGGATGGGTGCTCACCGAGGTCCCGCCGGCTGGTCCGCGGGCCATTTAGGGTCCCGCGAGGTACCGATCGCGGTCCGGAATTCTAGCCGGCCGGGGACCACCGCGAGGCGGATGGGTCTTCAATGAGGTCCCGCCGGCTGGTCCGCGGGCCATTTAGGGTCCCGCGAGTTAGCGATCGCGGTCCGGAATTCTAGCCGGCCGGGAACCACCGCGAGGCGGATGGGTGCTCACCGAGGTCCCGCCGGCTGGTCCGCGGGACATTTAGGGTCCCGCGAGGTACCGATCGCGGTCCGGAATTCTACCCGGCCGGGGACCACCGCGAGGCGGATGGGTGGTCACCGAGGTCCCGCCGGCTGGTCCGCGGGCCATTTAGGGTCCCGCGAGTTAGCGATCACGGTCCGGAATTCTAGCCGGCCGGGAACCACCGCGAGGCGGATGGGTGCTCACCGAGGTCCCGCCGGCTGGTCCGCGGGCCATTTAGGGTCCCGCGAGGTACCGATCGCGGTCCGGAATTCTACCCGGCCGGGGACCACCGCGAGGCGGATGGGTGGTCACCGAGGTCCCGCCGGCTGGTCCGCGGGCCATTTAGGGTCCCGCGAGTTAGCGATCGCGGTCCGGAATTCTAGCCGGCCCGGAGCCACCCAGAGGCCGTGCACACGCGCCGGGTGGCCGGAAATACCTCCAGCCGAGCGGACATGCACTTTGTAAGCACCTTGGACGAGATGGCTGAGCCTTACTCGACTTCCAGCACCCCGGCTAAGCGTTCTCCACGGCCCGCTGTGCTTCCAGAAGACCTCCAGCCGGTCCTCATGGTGCTTTACTCCTCACTCTCTAAGCCGGCCCAGGCTTCCACCACCCCGGCTAAGCGTTCTCCACGGCCCGCTGTGCTTCCAGAAGACCTCCAGACGGTCCTCATGGTGCTTTACTCCTCACTCTTTAAGCCGAACGAGGCTTCCAGCACCCCGGCTAAGCATTTTACGCGGCCCGCCGAGCCTCCACAGCACTTCCAGCCGGTTCCACGGCTGCTTTCCTCCTCACTGTTTAAGCCGAACGAGGCTTCCAGAGCCCCGGCTAAGCGTTTTGCGCGGCCCGCTGAGCTTCCAGAGCACCTCCAGCCGGTTCCCCGGCTGCTTTCCTCCTCACTTTCTAAGCCGCCCGAGGCTTCCAGAGCCCCGGCTAAGCGTTCTCCACGTCCCGTTGATCTCCCCGGAGGTCGTAACGGGGAATTACCTCCCTCCAGCGGACACGGCGGGTAAATACGCCACCTCTCGCACTTAGCGCACACACCCGTTGCTGCGCGTCCGGTGGCACTTTGAGCGGCCAAACGGCGGGAGTAACAGTCACTCTCTTAAGTTAGGCTCATTTGACATTTTCTTGAACGGTTCGTGGATAAATATGTGATATATACTACATATGATCGCATTTATAGTCAAATCATATTGAAATATTCTCCGGGTGCTTTCCACCTCACTTCCTAAGCCGAACGAGGCTTCCAGAGCCCCGGCTAAGCGTTTTACGCGGCCCGCTGAACTTCCACAGCACCTCCAGCCGGTTCCCCGAGTGCTTTCCTCCTCACTTTATAAGCCGAACGAGGCTTCCAGAGCCCCGGCTAAGCGTTTTACGCGGCCCGCTGAACTTCCAGAGCACCTCCAGCCGCTTCTCCGGGTGCTTTTCTCCTCACTTTCTAAGCCGCCCGAGGCTTCCAGAGCCCCGGCTAAGCGTTCTCCGCGTCCCGCTGATCTTCCCGGAGCTTGTAACGGGGAAATACCTCCCTCTAGCGGACACGGCGGGTAAATACGCCACCTCTCGCACTTAGCGCACACTCGCGTTGCTGCGCGTCCGGTGGCACTCTGAGCGGCCAAACGGCGGGAGTAACAGTCACTCTCTTAAGGTAGGCTCACTTGAGATTTTTTTAACCGCCCGCGGAGGCGACCGGGACCACCGGGACAGCCGGGAGGCCGTGCGCGCGGGCCAAGTGGCCGAAAATAGCTCCAGGCCGACCGGATCGGCTAGTTGTAAGCACCGCGGATGAGATCGCGGAGCATTATTCGACTTCCAGCGGCCGGTGCGCTTACGCACGCCGCCCGGAACCTCCGGGAGGCCGTGCGCATGCGCAAGTGGCCGAAAATAGCTCCAGCCCAGCGGATCTGCACTTTACAAGCTCCGCGGATGAGATCGCGGAGCTTTATCCGACTTCCAGCGGCCGGTGCGCTCGCGCACTCCACCCGGCACCTCCGGGAGGCCGTGCGCATGCGCAAGTGGCCGAAAATAGCTCCAGCCCAGCGGATCTGCACTTTACAAGCTCCGCGGATGAGATCGCGGAGCTTTATCCGACTTCCAGCGGCCGGTGCGCTCGCGCACTCCACCCGGCACCTCCGGGAGGCCGTGCGCGCGCGCCAAGTGGCCCAAAATAGCTCCAGCCCAGCGGATCTGCACTTTACAAGCACCGCGGATGAGATCGCGGAGCTTTGTTCGACTTCCAGCGGCCGGCGCGCCCGACGAGCGGACCAGGTGACGGTCCAGCTCCACCCGGTACCTCGCACGGCCCGCTTCTCCCCCCCCCGCGCGGACTTCCGAGCGCTCGGGGAGACGTTCGGAAGCCGCCGGTGACGTTGGAGCGGGGAAATACCTCCCTCCAGCGGACACGGCGAGTAAATACACCTTCGGCCAAACGGCGGGAGTAACTATGACTCTCTTAAGGTAGCGGCACTCGACATCTTTTTAGCGGTTCGTGGACGACCCGGCCGGTTCTCGGGGGTGCTTTTTCTCCTAACTCTCGACGCCCGAGGAGGCTTCCAGAGCCCCGGCTAAGCGTTTTACGCGGCCCGCTGAACTTCCAAAGCACCTCCAGCCGGTTCCCCGGCTGCTTTCCTCCTCACTTTCTAAGCCGCCCGAGGCTTCCAGAGCCCCGGCTAAGCGTTTTACGCGGCCCGCTGAGCTTCCACAGCACCTCCAGCCGGTTCTCATGAGGCTTTCCTCCTAACTCTTGACGCCCGAGGAGGCTTCCAGAGCCTCGGATAAGCGTTTTACGCGGCCCGCTGAGCTTCCACAGCACCTCCAGCCGGTTCTCATGATGCATTCCTCCTCACTCTTTAAGCCGAACGAGGCTTCCAGAGCCTCGGCTAAGCGTTTTACGCGGCCCGCTGGACTTCCACAGCACCCCCAGCCGGTTCTTATGATGCTTTCCTCCTAACTCTTGACGCCCGAGGAGGCTTCCAGCACCCCGGCTAAGCGTTTTACGCGGCCCGCCGAGCTTCCACAGCACCTCCAGCCGGTTCTCATGAGGCTTTCCTCCTAACTCTTGACGCCCGAGGAGGCTTCCAGAGCCTCGGCTAAGCGTTTTACGCAGCCCACTGAGCTTCCACAGCACCTCCAGCCGGTTCCCCCAGTACTTTCCTCCTCACTCTTTAAGCCGAACGAGGCTTCCAGAGCCCCGGCTAAGCGTTTTACGCGGCCCGCTGGACTTCCAGAGCACCCCCAGCCGGCCCTCACAATGCTTTCCTCCTAACTCTTGACGCCCGAGGAGGCTTCCAGAGCCCCGGCTAAACGTTTTACGCGGTCCGCTGAACTTCCAGAGCACCTCCAGCCGGTTCCCCGGCTGCTTTCCTCCTCGCTTTATAAGCCGAACGAGGCTTCCAGAGCCCCGGCTAAGCGTTTTACGCGGCCCGCTGAGCTTCCGGAGCACTTCCAGCCGGTTCCCCGGGTGCTTTCCTCCTCACTGTTTAAGCCGAACGAGGCTTCCAGAGCCCCGGCTAAGCGTTTTACGCGGGCCGCTGAGCTTCCAGAGCACCTCCAGCCGGTTCCCCGAGTGCTTTCCACCTCACTTTCTAAGCCGAACGAGGCTCCCAGCACCCCGGCTAAGCGTTCTCCGCGTCCCGCTGATCTTCCCGGAGCTTGTAACGGGGAAATACCTCCCTCTAGCGGACACGGCGGGTAAATACGCCACCTCTCGCACTTAGCGCACACACCCGTTGCTGCGCGTCCGGTGGCACTTTGAGCGGCCAAACGGCGGGAGTAACTGTCACTCTCTTAAGGTAGGCCCACTTGAGATTTTTTTAACCGTCCGCGGAGGCGACCGGGACCACCGGGACAGCCGGGAGGCCGTGCGCGCGGGCCAAGTGGCCGAAAATAGCTCCAGGCCGACCGGATCGGCTAGTTGTAAGCACCGCGGATGAGATCGCGGAGCATTATTCGACTTCCAGCGGCCGGTGCGCTCGCGCACTCCACCCGGCACGCCGCCCGGAACCTCCGGGAGGCCGTGCGCGCGCGCCAAGTGGCCCAAAATAGCTCCAGCCCAGCGGATCGGCTGTTTACAAGCACCGCGGATGAGATCGCGGAGCATTATTCGACTTCCAGCGGCCCGTGCGCTTACGCACGCCGCCCGGAACCTCCGGGAGGCCGTGCGCATGCGCAAGTGGCCGAAAATAGCTCCTAGCCGACCGGATCTGCACTTTACAAGCACCGCGGATGAGATCGCGGAGCTTTATCCGACTTCCAGCGGCCGGTGCGCTCGCGCACTCCACCCGGCACCTCCGGGAGGCCGTGCGCATGCGCCAAGTGGCCGAAAATAGCTCCAGGCCGACCGGATCTGCACTTTACAAGCTCCGCGGATGAGATCGCGGAACTTCATCCGACTTCCAGCGGCCGGTGCGCTCGCGCACTCCACCCGGCACCTCCGGGAGGCCGTGCGCGCGCGCCAAGTGGCCCAAAATAGCTCCAGCCCAGCGGATCTGCACTCCGCGGATGAGATCGCGGAGCTTTTTTCGACTTCCAGCGGCCGGCGCGCACGACGAGCGGACCCGGTGACGGTCCAGCTCCACCCGGTACCTCGCACGGCCCGCTTCTCCCCCCCGCGCGGACTTCCGAGCGCTCGGGGAGACGTTCGGAAGCCGCCGGTGCCGTTGGAGCGGGGAAATACCTCCCTCCAGCGGACACGGCGAGTAAATACACCTTCGGCCAAACGGCGGGAGTAACTATGACTCTCTTAAGGTAGAGGCACTCGACATCTTTTTCACGGTTCGTGGAGGACCCGGCCGGTTCTCGGGGGTGCTTTTTCTCCTAACTCTTGACCCCCGAGGAGGCTTCCAGAGCCCCGGCTAAGCGTTTTACGCGGCCCGCTGAGCTTCCACCGCACCTCCAGCCGGTTCCACGGGTGCTTTCCTGCTCACTGTTTAAGCCGAACGAGGCTTCCAGAGCCCCGGCTAAGCGTTTTACGCGGCCCGCCGAGCCTCCACAGCACTTCCAGGCGGTTCTCCGGGTGCTTCACTCCTCACTCTTTAAGCCGAACGAGGCTTCCAGAGACCCGGCTAAGCGTTTTACGCGGCCCGCCGAGCTTCCACAGCACCTCCAGCCGGTTCTCATGGGGCTTTCCTCCTAACTCTTGAAGCCCGAGGAGGCTTCCAGAGCCTCGGCTAAGCGTTTTACGCGGCCCGCCGAGCTTCCACAGCACCTCCAGCCGGTTCTCATGATGCATTCCTCCTCACTCTTGACGCCCGAGGAGGCTTCCAGAGCCCCGGCTAAGCGTTTTACGCGGCCCGCTGGACTTCCAGAGCACCTCCAGCCGGTTCCCCGGGTGCTCCCATCCTCACTGTTTAAGCCGAACGAGGCTTCCAGAGCCCCGGCTAAGCGTTTTACGCGGCCCGCTGGACTTCCAGAGCACCTCCAGCCGGTTCTCCGGGTGCTCCCATCCTCACTGTTTAAGCCGAACGAGGCTTCCAGAGCCCCGGCTAAGCGTTTTACGCGGCCCGCTGGACTTCCAGAGCACCTCCAGCCGGTTCTCCGGGTGCTCCCATCCTCACTGTTTAAGCCGAACGAGGCTTCCAGAGCCCCGGCTAAGCGTTTTACGCGGCCCGCTGAACTTCCCCAGCACCCCCAGCCGGTTCCCCGAGTGCTTTCCTCCTCACTCTTGACGCCCGAGGAGACTTCCAGCACCCCGGCTAAGCGTTTTACGCGGCCCGCTGAGCTTCCGGAGCACCTCCAGCCGGTTCTCATGGGGCTTTCCTCCTAACTCTTGACCCCCGAGGAGGCTTCCAGAGCCCCGGCTAAGCGTTTTACGCGGCCCGCCGAGCTTCCAAAGCACCTCCAGCCGGTTCTCATGATGCATTCCTCCTCACTCTTTAAGCCGAACGAGGCTTCCAGAGCCCCGGCTAAGCGTTTTACGCGGCCCGCTGAACTTCCCCAGCACCCCCAGCCGGTTCCCCGAGTGCTTTCCTCCTCACTTTATAAGCCGAACGAGGCTTCCAGCGCCCCGGCTAAGCGTTCTCCGCGTCCCGGTGATCTTCCCGGAGGTCGTAACGGGGAAATACCTCCCTCCAGCGGACACGGAGAGAAATTACACCGCCTCTCGCACAGAGGCGGGTAAACGGCGGGAGTAACTATGACTCTCTTAAGGTAGCCTGACTTGACATCTCTTTAACGGTTCGTGGATAAATACATGATATATACTACATATGATCGCATTTAAAGCCAAATAATACAAAATGAGCATTCGGTTATAAACACTGTATTCATCATGTTTATAGGCGATGTTAATATTTATATGTTTAATGTTTATAGGTGATGTTAATATTTATATATTTAATGTTTATAGGGGATGTTAATATTTATATATTTATTTTGTACATCATGTTATAGTTATACGACACTCGCTATTGGATCATGATGTGATCGTATCGGCGGGAGTCGGCCCGGGCTCCGGGTGAAGAGGCCGAATTCTCGCCACTCGCGGCCGACCGGGGAACCAGCAGAGGCGGACGCATCGCGGCGCGAGAGCCCTTGGCACTTAGAAAAAATTTGGCAAAAGTTGCTCCGTGCTCCAGGTGAAGAGGCCGAATTCTCGCCACTCGCGGCACCGACCGGGGAACCAGCAGAGGCGGACGCATCGCGGCGCGAGAGCCCTTGGCACTTAGAAAAAAATTGGCAAAAGTCGCTCCGGGTGAAGAGGCCGAATTCTCGCCACTCGCGGCCGACCGGGGAACCAGCAGAGGCGGACGCATCGCGGCGCAAGAGCCCTTGGCACTTAGAAAAAAATTGGCAAAAGTCGCTCCGCGCTCCAGGTGAAGAGGCCGAATTCTCGCCACTCGTGGCCGACCAGGGAACCAGCAGAGGCGGACGCATCGCGGCGCGAGAGCCCTTGGCACTTAGAAAAATTTTCGCAAAAGTCGCTCCGCGCTCCAGGTGAAGAGGCCGAATTCTCGCCACTCGCGGCCGACCGGGGAACCAGCGAAGGCGGGTAAGCTTTCAAGAGAGCCCCGCCGGCTGGTCCGCGGGCCGAACGTGGTCCCGTAACGTACCCACAGCGGACGCCGTCCCACGCCCGGTAAGAACCACCGAGAGGCGGATACGCTCTCCGACGAGCCCCGCCGGCCGGTCCGCGGCGGGAAATGCGCCCTCTGGCGGACACGCCGTTGTAAATGAATGGGCTTTGGCACTTAGTGCATTTTCGCAAAAGTCGCTCCGCGCTCCGGGCGAAGAGGCCGAATTCTCGCTACTCGTGGCCGACCAGGGAACCAGCGAAGGCGGGTAAACTCTCAAGAGAGCCCCGCCGGCTGGTCCGCGGGCCAATAATGGTCCCGTCACCTACCGACAGCGGACGCCGACCCACGCCCGGCAAGGACCACCGAGAGGCGGATAACGGCGCACACCGCGAACGGCGGGTGGCGGTCGCTGGGTGGCGGTCGGGGGGTGGCGGTCGGGGGGTGGCGGTCGGGGATGGTGCTTGGGGATGGTGCTTGGGGACCGGTGGCGCCGGAGGCGCACACCGCGAACGGCTGGTGGCGGTCGGCTGGTGGCGGTCGGCTGGTGGCGGTCGGCTGGTGGCGGTCGCCTTGTGGCGGTCGGGGGGTGGCGGTCGGGGGGTGGCGGTCGGGGATGGTGCTTGGGGATGGTGCTTGGGACCGGTGGCGCCGGAGGCGCACACCGCGAACGGCTGGTGGCGGTCGGCTGGTGGCGGTCGGCTGGTGGCAGTCGGCTGGTGGCGGTCGGGGGGTGGCGGTCGGGGGGTGGCGCTTGGGGATGGTGGCGGTCGCCTTGTGGCGGTCGGGGGGTGGCGGTCGGGGGGTGGCGCTTGGGGATGGTGGCGGTCGCCTTGTGGCGGTCGCCTTGTGGCGGTCGGGGGGTGGCGGTCGGGGGGTGGCGCTTGGGGATGGTGGCGGTCGCCT
This sequence comes from Syngnathus floridae, assembly GCF_059516105.1. NCBI lineage: Eukaryota > Metazoa > Chordata > Actinopteri > Syngnathiformes > Syngnathidae > Syngnathus > Syngnathus floridae. The sequence continues at coordinate 27,967 of NW_028284219.1, read as the reverse complement.
TGTGGCGGTCGCCTTGTGGCGGTCGCCTTGTGGCGGTCGCCTTGTGGCGGTCGGGGGGTGGCGGTCGGGGGGTGGCGCTTGGGGATGGTGGCGGTCGCCTTGTGGCGGTCGCCTTGTGGCGGTCGCCTTGTGGCGGTCGGGGGGTGGCGGTCGGGGGGTGGCGCTTGGGGATGGTGGCGGTCGCCTTGTGGCGGTCGCCTTGTGGCGGTCGGGGGGTGGCGGTCGGGGGGTGGCGCTTGGGGATGGTGGCGGTCGCCTTGTGGCGGTCGGGGGGTGGCGGTCGGGGGGTGGCGCTTGGGGATGGTGGCGGTCGCCTTGTGGCGGTCGGGGGTGGCGCTTGGGGATGGTGGCTGTCGCCTGGTGGCGGTCGGGGGTGGCGCTTGGGGATGGTGGCTGTCGCCTGGTGGCGGTCGGGGGTGGCGCTTGGGGATGGTGGTGGTGGTCGCCTGGTGGCCGTCGACTTGTTT
>NW_028284219.1:0-17500 GCF_059516105.1 Syngnathus floridae | reverse complement strand
CGTGCTGTGGCCAGATCAGACCCGTAGGACGCTGGCCGGAAGGCGCTGGGGCAGAGCGGATCGCCGCGCGGCGGGACGGTCACGGAACGGTATTGACGGGGAGACGAGCTCGGGGAGAGCGAACTCGGCAACGGGGGTGGCACATCGGTTGGGCTCGAGCAGGCGGCTTAGGAGCAACCGCGAGGGAACACGGCGGGGTCCGGGGGAAAGGGCGACGGCCGCCCGCGACTCGTCACGGTAACCCAGGCGGGAAGCTGCGCTCCGTCCGAGTCAGACTCGGTCGTCGCGGCCCGGCTGAGGCTCGCTTGGTCGAGGGGGCGCGGCGCTGTGCCGGCGACTTTGCCCGCGCGAGGCACGTACGCTGTGGTCCGAAGGAAGAAGCGCGCGTCCCGAGTCAGACTCGGGCGCCGCAACCCGACGGTATCTCGCTGCGGCCAGGATGCGGAGTTGAGTCGGCACTGGGGGGATCCGGGAAGGACGAAGGGGCGGCGGCCAACAGTCGCAGCTCGTCGCCGCTGTCACCCAGACGGGAAGCTGCGCCCCGGCCGAGTCAGACTCGGTCGGTGCGGCCCGCTGCGGCCAGCTGGAGAGTGAGCTACGTGCCTGTACCGTGCTCCCGACGAACCGTCCCGGGGGGCTGGTGACGTCGCGCGATCGGCGCTTGATGCTGCGACCGGGAGGGAAGCTGCGCCCCGTCCGAGTCAGACTCGGTCGTTGCGGCCCACCCGAGCCCGCACAGCCTCACGCGGAGGGGTCATACGCCCCGGCGGCCACGATAGACGTCCTCCCGCTTCGCGGTGGTCGGGAGGGCTTAGCGGATAGGTGCAGATGCGGGGGCGGCTTCCCGAGATAGCCGTCCCTAGGTTAGGCGAGGGTTTGAGAAACATCTTTCGCGGTAGACCGGCGCGGCCGGCGGACGCCCACGTGGCGTGCCGCGAGTCGGATCGCGCGCTCGGCCTCCGTTGATGACCGCTAGGTGCGTGCGTGGAATCGGGGCGTCTCGGTCTCGCTGCCGTACGGCTCGCGCTAGGCCTGCGGGGGCGGCGTCGGAGCGCGCGCTCGCGCGGCGGCCGTAGCGCTAGAGGGCGACCCGCAAGTGGGGAGGAACCGTCCACCCAACGCCGGCGCTAGCCGGGGCCGGTGGGGGCCCTACCAAGGCGGGTCATGGTCGCATGTCGGTCGGTCCGGCCTCTGTTTACCGAGGCGGCCGGCACCTCCATCTGCCTTGGATGCCCCGAATCCGCAGACTTTCCTCCGGCCTCAGCTTAACGAGACGGCCGTTGCCTCCATCCTTGGATGTTAACATTCGCAGAGTTTCAGCTCCGGGCTAGGGCGGGTGAAGTCGTCTCGAACCACGTGCCTGAAGGCCGCCTCGCGCCGGATGCAGGCCCCGCTCTGTCGTGCGGTGTGACCGTCCAACGCGGGCATCGCTAGATTAGCCGTGGCCACGATCCTTCCACACCGCGAGCCTTTCGCCCTCGGCCGGTGGTCGCTCAAAGCGCGGGCCGCTGATCCCGCTCCATCTCTCCGGCCTGTGTTTAAGGAGGCGGCCGCTCCTCCTTCCTTGGATGGACCATTCGCATATTTTTCGCCCGGCCTGTGTTTAAGGAGGCGGCCGGTCCTCCTTCCTTGGATGGACCATTCGCATATTTTTCGCCCGGCCTGTGTTTAAGGAGGCGGCCGGTAACTCCCTTTCTTGGATGAGACCCAACATTCGCATATTTTTCGCCCGGCCTGTGTTTAAGGAGGCGGCCGGTCCTCCCATTCTGCCAGTGTTCCTTGGACTTTGAAAATTTCAAAGTCTTTCCGCTCCGGGCTAGGGCGGGTGAGGTCGTCTCGAACCACGTGCCTGAAGGCCGCCTCGCGCCAGATGCGGCCCCGCTCTGTCGTGCGGTGTGACCGTCCAACGCGGGCATCGCTAGATTAGCCGTGGCCACGATCCTTCCACACCGCGAGCCTTTCGCCCTCGGCCGGTGTCGGTCAACGTGTGGGTGGGGGGGAAGGACGGCTGCCGGGAGCAGACAGCCGTCCCCGGGTGGGGTGTACAGTCCTTCCACCGCGGCCGCCGGGAGCAGACGGCCGTCGAGCGATTCTGCCATTGTTCCTAGGACTTTGTACATTTTAAAGACCCTCCGCGCGGGCCGCTGATCCCGCTCGGTCGCTCCGGCCTGTGTTTAAGGAGGCGGCCGGTCCTCCCATTCTGCCAGTGTTCCTTGGACTTTGAATATTTCAAAGTCTTTTCGCTCCGGGCTAGGGCGGGTGAGGTCGTCTCGAACCACGTGCCTGAAGGCCGCCTCGCGCCGGATGCAGGCCCCGCTCTGTCGTGCGGTGTGACCGTCCAACGCGGGCATCGCTAGATTAGCCGTGGCCACGATCCTTCCACACCGCGAGCCTTTCGCCCTCGGCCGGTGTCGGTCAACGTGTGGGGTGGGGGGGAAGGACGGCTGCCGGGAGCAGACAGCCGTCCCCGGGTGGGGTGTACAGTCCCTTCACCGCGGCCGCCGGGAGCAGACGGCCGTCGAGCGATTCTGCCATTGTCCCTAGGACTTTGTACATTTCAAAGACCCTGCGCGCGGGCCGCTGATCCCGCTCGGTCGCTCCGGCCTGTGTTTAAGGAGGCGGCCGGTCCTCCCATTCTGCCAGTGTTCCTTGGACTTTGAAAAGTCTTTCCGCTCCGGGCTAGGGCGGGTGAGGTCGTCTCGAACCACGTGCCTGAAGGCCGCCTCGCGCCGGATGCAGGCCCCGCTCTGTCGTGCGGTGTGACCGTCCAACGCGGGCATCGCTAGATTAGCCGTGGCCACGATCCTTCCACACCGCGAGCCTTTCGCCCTCGGCTGATGTTCAACCAACGTGTGGGGAGGGGGTTATGGACGGCTGCCGGGAGCAGACAGCCGTCCCCGGGAGGGGAGACTTCACGGCGGCCGCCGGGAGCAGACGGCCGTCGAGAGATTCTGCCAGTGTTCCTTGGACTTTGACTATTTCAAAGTCTTTCCGCTCCGGGCTAGGGCGGGTGAGGTCGTCTCGAACCACGTGCCTGAAGGCCGCCTCGCGCCGGATGCAGGCCCCGCTCTGTCGTGCGGTGTGACCGTCCAACGCGGGCATCGCTAGATTAGCCGTGGCCACGATCCTTCCACACCGCGAGCCTTTCGCCCTCGGCCGGTGTTCGCTCAACGCGCGGGCCGCTGATCCCGCTCCATCTCTCCGGCCTGTGTTTAAGGAGGCGGCCGGTCCTCCCATTCTGCCAGTGTTCCTTGGACTTTGAAAATTTCAAAGTCTTTCCGCTCCGGGCTAGGGCGGGTGAGGTCGTCTCGAGCCACGTGCCTGAAGGCCGCCTCGCGCCGGATGCAGGCCCCGCTCTGTCGTGCGGTGTGACCGTCCAACGCGGGCATCGCTAGATTAGCCGTGGCCACGATCCTTCCACACCGCGAGCCTTTCGCCCTCGGCTGGTGTTCGTCCAACGTGTGGGGAGGGGGTTAAGGACGGCTGCCGGGAGCAGACAGCCGTCCCCGGGAGGGGAGACTTCACGGCGGCCGCCGGGAGCAGACGGCCGTCGAGAGATTCTGCCAGCGTTCCTTGTACTTTGAATATTTCACAGCCGTGCTCGCACTTAGGAAATTTTCGAGCGCTGTGGCACTTAGACATTTTTCGTCAAGCGTGGCACTTAGAAATTTTTCGTCAAGAGAGGCACTTAGACATTTTTCGTCAAGAGTGACACTTAGAAAATTTTTCACTCTCTTTGTGCCTTCCAGGGTGCTGTGCAACCCTGCGTGTTGTGTTCCCACCGAGCAAGGGGCGCTGCTGGCGGCCATGACCAAGCGCTCGGCACCGGGCCCTTTCATTTTGTGGGGTAAATTATGCGCCCCCCATGCTCGTTCTGACTATATTTTGCGAAAGGGGGGTAAATCGTTGATGAGTACGCTGACTAGGGGGACCAACCATCGTACTCTGGCGCACCTGAAGACCAAAGTTGGTACTGCACCCTACCCCTGGTACCCCAACCCCTGGTACCTAAAGAGGGAGAGGCCGAATTTTCGCTTTCGGCGGCCGACCGCGGGAACCAGCCGAGGCGGACACTTTTCGGCTCAAGAGCCGTTGGCACTTAGAAAAAATTCGCACAAGTTGGCAGGACTTCCGGGGCCAGAGGCCGAATTTTCGCTTTTGGTGGCCGTTATGGGGAACCAGCCGAGGCGGACACTTTACGGCTGTTGAGTCGTTGGCACTTAGAAAAAATTCGCACAAGTTGGCAGGACTTCCAGAGCAAGAGGCCGAATTTTCGCTTTTGGTGGCCGTTATGGGGAACCAGCCGAGGCGGACACTTTACGGCTGTTGAGTCGTTGGCACTTAGAAAAAATTCGCACAAGTTGGCAGGACTTCCAGGAGAAGAGGCCGAATTTTCGCTTTTGGTGGCCGACCTGGGGAACCAGCCGAGGCGGACACTTTTCGGCTCAAGAGCCGTTGGCACTTAGAAAATATTTGCCAAACTTGGCTTGACTTCCAGGAGAAGAGGCCGAATTTTCGCTTTTGGTGGCCGACCTGGGGAACCAGCCGAGGCGGACACTTTTCGGCTCAAGAGCCGTTGGCACTTAGAAAATATTTGCCAAACTTGGCTTGACTTCCAGGAGAAGAGGCCGAATTTTCACTTTTGGTGGCCAACCTGGGGAACCAGCCGAGGCGGACACTTTACGCTGGTTGAGTCGTTGGCACTTAGAAAATATTTGCCAAACTTGGCTTGACTTCCAGGAGAAGAGGCCGAATTTTCACTTTTGGTGGCCGACCTGGGGAACCAGCCGAGGCGGACACTTTAGGCTGGTTGAGTCGTTGGCACTTAGAAAATATTCGCCAAACTTGGCTTGACTTCCAGGAGAAGAGGCCGAATTTTCACTTTTGGTGGCCGACCTGGGGAACCAGCCGAGGCGGACACTTTAGGCTGGTTGAGTCGTTGGCACTTAGAAAATATTTGCCAAACTTGGCCAGACTTCCAGGAGAAGAGGCCGAATTTTCACTTTTGGTGGCCGACCTGGGGAACCAGCCGAGGCGGACACTTTAGGCTGGTTGAGTCGTTGGCACTTAGAAAAGATTTGCCAAACTTGGCCAGACTTCCAGGAGAAGAGGCCGAATTTTCACTTTTGGTGGCCGTTATGGGGAACCAGCCGAGGCGGACACTTTACGCTGGTTGAGTCGTTGGCACTTAGAAAATATTTGCCAAACTTGGCTTGACTTCCAGGAGAAGAGGCCGAATTTTCACTTTTGTGGGCCGTTATGGGGAACCAGCCGAGGCGGACACTTTACGCTGGTCGAGTCGATGGCACTTAGAAAATATTCGCCAAACTTGGCTTGACTTCCAGGAGAAGAGGCCGAATTTTCACTTGTGGTACCCGACCTGGGGAACCAGCCGAGGCGGACACTTTAGGCTGGTTGAGTCGTTGGCACTTAGAAAATATTCGCCAAACTTGGCTTGACTTCCAGGAGAAGAGGCCGAATTTTCACTTTTGGTGGCCGACCTGGGGAACCAGCCGAGGCGGACACTTTAGGCTGGTTGAGTCGTTGGCACTTAGAAAATATTTGCCAAACTTGGCCAGACTTCCAGGAGAAGAGGCCGAATTTTCACTTTTGGTGGCCGACCTGGGGAACCAGCCGAGGCGGACACTTTAGGCTGGTTGAGTCGTTGGCACTTAGAAAATATTTGCCAAACTTGGCTTGACTTCCAGGAGAAGAGGCCGAATTTTCACTTTTCATGGCCGTTATGGGGAACCAGCCGAGGCGGACACTTTTCGGCTCAAGAGCCGTTGGCACTTAGAAAATATTTGCCAAACTTGGCTTGACTTCCAGGAGAAGAGGCCGAATTTTCACTTTTGGTGGCCGTTATGGGGAACCAGCCGAGGCGGACACTTTACGCTGGTTGAGTCGTTGGCACTTAGAAAATATTCGCCAAACTTGGCCAGACTTCCAGGAGAAGAGGCCGAATTTTCACTTTTGGTGGCCGACCTGGGGAACCAGCCGAGGCGGACACTTTACGGCTGTTGAGTCGTTGGCACTTAGAAAATATTTGCCAAACTTGGCTTGACTTCCAGGAGAAGAGGCCGAATTTTCACTTTTGGTGGCCGTTATGGGGAACCAGCCGAGGCGGACACTTTACGCTGGTCGAGTCGTTGGCACTTAGAAAATATTTGCCAAACTTGGCCAGACTTCCAGGAGAAGAGGCCGAATTTTCACTTTTGGTGGCCGACCTGGGGAACCAGCCGAGGCGGACACTTTACGCTGGTTGAGTCGTTGGCACTTAGAAAATATTCGCCAAACTTGGCCAGACTTCCAGGAGAAGAGGCCGAATTTTCACTTGTTCTGGCCGTTGTGGGGAACCAGCCGAGGCGGACACTTTACGCTGGTTGAGTCGTTGGCACTTAGAAAATATTCGCCAAACTTGGCCAGACTTCCAGGAGAAGAGGCCGAATTTTCACTTGTTCTGGCCGTTATGGGGAACCAGACGAGGCGGACACATCACCCCGCAAGTGCCGTTGGCACTTTGAAAATATTCGCCAAACTTGGCCAGACTTCCAGGAGAAGAGGCCGAATTTTCACTTGTTCTGGCCGTTATGGGGAACCAGACGAGGCGGACACATCACCCCGCAAGTGCCGTTGGCACTTTGAAAATATTCGCCAAACTTGGCCAGACTTCCAGGAGAAGAGGCCGAATTTTCACTTGTTCTGGCCGTTATGGGGAACCAGACGAGGCGGACACATCACCCCGCAAGTGCCGTTGGCACTTTGAAAATATTCGCCAAACTTGGCCGGACTTCCAGGAGAAGAGGCCGAATTTTCACTTGTTCTGGCCGACCTGGGGAACCAGACGAGGCGGACACATCACCCCGCAAGTGCCGTTGGCACTTTGAAAATATTCGCCAAACTTGGCCGGACTTCCAGGAGAAGAGGCCGAATTTTCACTTGTTCTGGCCGACCTGGGGAACCAGACGAGGCGGACACATCACCCCGCAAGTGCCGTTGGCACTTTGAAAATATTCGCCAAACTTGGCCGGACTTCCAGGAGAAGAGGCCGAATTTTCACTTTTTCTGGCCGACCTGGGGAACCAGACGAGGCGGACACATCACCCCGCAAGTGCCGTTGGCACTTTGAAAATATTCGAAACTTCCATCAAACACACATCGGCTTTTTCGCCGTCGCTGTCCGGCCTGGGCACCATCGTGGCTCGGACAGTTCGTGTGCCAGCTTCCGTTGGCACTTAGAACATTTTTCAAAATAAAAATAAACAGTCCTGCACATACGTGCCGACTATATTTTGCGAAAGGGGAGTAAACCGATGAGTACACTAACTAGGGGGACCAACAGACCGTAGTGGTCTCCCCTGGTACCTAAATGCATACCCCTGGTACCTCAGCGACTACCCCTGGTACCTAAATGCGTACCCCTGGTACCTCAGAGAGGCCGAATTTTCACATTCCGTGGCCGAACTAGGGAACCGGACGAGGCGGACACTTTTCCGGGAGAGACCCGATGGCACTTGGAAAATATTCGCTCAAGTTGGCAGGACTTCCAGAGCAAGAGGCCGAATTTTCACATTATGTGGCCGAACTAGGGAACCGGACGAGTCGGACACTTTTCCGGGAGAGACCCGATGGCACTTAGAAAATTTTCGCTCAAGTTGGCAGGACTTCCAGAGCAAGAGGCCGAATTTTCACATTATGTGGCCGAACTAGGGAACCGGACGAGTCGGACACTTTTCCGGGAGAGACCCGATGGCACTTAGAAAATATTCGCTCAAGTTGGCAGGACTTCCAGAGCGAGAGGCCGAATTTTCGCTCGTTCGGGCCGACTCGGGGAACCAGCCGAGTCGGACACTTTTCCGGGCAAGACCCGATGGCACTTAGAAAATATTCGCTCAAGTTGGCAGGACTTCCAGAGCGAGAGGCCGAATTTTCACATTCCGTGGCCGACTCGGGGAACCAGCCGAGTCGGACACTTTTCCGGGCAAGACCCGATGGCACTTAGAAAATATTCGCTCAAGTTGGCAGGACTTCCAGAGCAAGAGGCCGAATTTTCGCTCGTTCGGGCCGACTCGGGGAACCAGACGAGTCGGACACTTTTCCGGGCAAGACCCGATGGCACTTAGAAAATATTCGCTCAAGTTGGCAGGACTTCCAGAGCAAGAGGCCGAATTTTCACATTATGTGGCCGAACTAGGGAACCAGCCGAGTCGGACACTTTTCCGGGCAAGACCCGATGGCACTTAGAAAATATTCGCTCAAGTTGGCAGGACTTCCAGAGCAAGAGGCCGAATTTTCGCTCGTTCGGGCCGACTCGGGGAACCAGCCGAGTCGGACACTTTTCCGGGCAAGACCCGATGGCACTTAGAAAATATTCGCTCAAGTTGGCAGGACTTCCAGAGCAAGAGGCCGAATTTTCACATTCCGTGGCCGACTCGGGGAACCAGCCGAGTCGGACACTTTTCCGGGCAAGACCCGATGGCACTTAGAAAATATTCGCTCAAGTTGGCAGGACTTCCAGAGCAAGAGGCCGAATTTTCGCTCGTTCGGGCCGACTCGGGGAACCAGACGAGTCGGACACTTTTCCGGGCAAGACCCGATGGCACTTAGAAAATATTCGCTCAAGTTGGCAGGACTTCCAGAGCAAGAGGCCGAATTTTCACATTATGTGGCCGAACTAGGGAACCAGCCGAGTCGGACACTTTTCCGGGCAAGACCCGATGGCACTTAGAAAATATTCGCTCAAGTTGGCAGGACTTCCAGAGCAAGAGGCCGAATTTTCGCTCGTTCGGGCCGACTCGGGGAACCAGCCGAGTCGGACACTTTTCCGGGCAAGACCCGATGGCACTTAGAAAATATTCGCTCAAGTTGGCAGGACTTCCAGAGCAAGAGGCCGAATTTTCACATTCCGTGGCCGACTCGGGGAACCAGCCGAGTCGGACACTTTTCCGGGCAAGACCCGATGGCACTTAGAAAATATTCGCTCAAGTTGGCAGGACTTCCAGAGCAAGAGGCCGAATTTTCGCTCGTTCGGGCCGACTCGGGGAACCAGCCGAGTCGGACACTTTTCCGGGCAAGACCCGATGGCACTTAGAAAATATTCGCTCAAGTTGGCAGGACTTCCAGAGCAAGAGGCCGAATTTTCGCTCGTTCGGGCCGACTCGGGGAACCAGCCGAGTCGGACACTTTTCCGGGCAAGACCCGATGGCACTTAGAAAATATTCGCTCAAGTTGGCAGGACTTCCAGAGCAAGAGGCCGAATTTTCACATTATGTGGCCGAACTAGGGAACCAGCCGAGTCGGACACTTTTCCGGGCAAGACCCGATGGCACTTAGAAAATATTCGCTCAAATTGGCAGGACTTCCAGAGCAAGAGGCCGAATTTTCACTCGTTCGGGCCGACTCGGGGAACCAGCCGAGTCGGACACGTTACGGCCGAACACCCGTTGGCACTTAGAAAATATTCGCCAAAGTCGGCCGGACTTCCAGGCGAAGAGGCTGAATTTTCGCTCGTTCGGGCCGACTCGGGGAACCAGCCGAGTCGGACACATTACGGCCGAAAACCCGTTGGCACTTAGAAAATATTCGCCAAAGTCGGCCGGACTTCCAGGCGAAGAGCCTGAATTTTCACTTTTTCTGACCGACTCGGGGAACCAGCCGAGTCGGACACATTACGGTGTAACACCCGTTGGCACTTAGAAAATATTCGCCAAAGTTCGTTGGACCTCCAGGCGAAGAGGCCGAATTTTCGCTCGTTCGGGCCGACTCGGGGAACCAGCCGAGTCGGACACATTACGGCCGAACACCCGTTGGCACTTAGAAAATATTCGCCAAAGTTCGTCGGACTTCCAGGCGAAGAGGCCGAATTTTCGCTCGTTCGGGCCGACTCGGGGAACCAGCCGAGTCGGACACATTTCGGCGCAACACCCGTTGGCACTTAGAAAATATTCGCCCAAGTCGGCCGGACTTCCAGGCGAAGAGGCCGAATTTTCACTTTTTCTGGCCGACCGGAGGAACCAGCCGCGTCGGACACATTACGGTGTAACACCCGTTGGCACTTAGAAAATATTCGCCAAAGTTCGTCGGACCTCCAGAGCGAGAGGCCGAATTTTCACTTTTTCTGGCCGGCCGGAGAACCAGCCGAGGCGGACACATCACGCCGCTTTTGCCGTTGGCATATTCGAAACTTCCAGAATGGGCTTTTTCGCCGTCGCTGTCCGGCCTGGGCACCATCGTGGCTCGGACACGTCGTGTGCCAGCGTCCGCTGGCACTTAGAAAATTTTTCAAAATAAAAATAAACAGTCCTGCACATACGTGCCCACTATATTTTGCGAAAGGGGAGTAAACCGTCGATGAGTACGCTGACTAGTGGGACCAACCATCGCGCTCTGGCGCACCTGAAGACCAAAGTTGGTACTGCACCCTACCCCTGGTACCCAAACGGGGTAGAGGCCGATTTTTCGCATTTGGCGGCCGACCTAGGGAACCAGAAGAGGCGGACACTTTTCCGAGCAAGTGCCGATGGCACTTCCAGAGCGAGAGGCCGAATAATCGTAATTTGTGGCCGACTTGGGAACCAGCGAAGGCGGATAGGAAGTCAAGCGCGTCCCGCCGGCTGGTCCGCGGGCCAATTGCGGTCCCGCGAGTTAGCGATCGCGGTCCGGAATTCTAGCCGACTTGGGAACCAGCGAAGGCGGATGGGTGGTCACCGAGGTCCCGCCGGCTGGTCCGCGGGCCATTTAGGGTCCCGCGAGTTAGCGATCGCGGTCCGGAATTCTAGCCGACTTGGGAACCAGCGAAGGCGGATAGGAAGTCAAGTGGGTCCCGCCGGCTGGTCCGCGGGCCATTTAGGGTCCCGCAAGTTAGCGATCGCGGTCCGGAATTCTAGCCGACTTGGGAACCAGCGAAGGCGGATGGGTGGTCACCGAGGTCCCGCCGGCTGGTCCGCGGGCCATTTAGGGTCCCGCGAGTTACCGATCGCGGTCCGGAATTCTAGCCGGCCAGGGACCACCGCGAGGCGGATGGGTGGTCACCGAGGTCCCGCCGGCTGGTCCGCGGGCCATTTAGGGTCCCGCGAGTTAGCGATCGCGGTCCGGAATTCTAGCCGACTTGGGAACCAGCGAAGGCGGATGGGTGGTCACCGAGGTCCCGCCGGATGGTCCGCGGGCCATTTAGGGTCCCGCGAGTTAGCGATCGCGGTCCGGAATTCTAGCCGACTTGGGAACCAGCGAAGGCGGATAGGAAGTCAAGTGGGTCCCGCCGGCTGGTCCGCGGGCCATTTAGGGTCCCGCAAGTTAGCGATCGCGGTCCGAATTCTAGCCGACTTGGGAACCAGCGAAGGCGGATGGGTGGTCACCGAGGTCCCGCCGGCTGGTCCGCGGGCCATTTAGGGTCCCGCGAGTTAGCGATCGCGGTCCGGAATTCTAGCCGACTTGGGAACCAGCGAAGGCGGATAGGAAGTCAAGTGGGTCCCGCCGGCTGGTCCGCGGGCCATTTAGGGTCCCGCAAGTTAGCGATCGCGGTCCGGAATTCTAGCCGACTTGGGAACCAGCGAAGGCGGATGGGTGGTCCACCGAGGTCCCGCCGGCTGGTCCGCGGGCCATTTAGGGTCCCGCGAGTTACCGATCGCGGTCCGGAATTCTAGCCGGCCAGGGACCACCGCGAGGCGGATGGGTGGTCACCGAGGTCCCGCCGGCTGGTCCGCGGGCCATTTAGGGTCCCGCGAGTTAGCGATCGCGGTCCGGAATTCTAGCCGACTTGGGAACCAGCGAAGGCGGATGGGTGGTCACCGAGGTCCCGCCGGATGGTCCGCGGGCCATTTAGGGTCCCGCGAGTTAGCGATCGCGGTCCGGAATTCTAGCCGACTTGGGAACCAGCGAAGGCGGATAGGAAGTCAAGTGGGTCCCGCCGGCTGGTCCGCGGGGCCATTTAGGGTCCCGCAAGTTAGCGATCGCGGTCCGGAATTCTAGCCGACTTGGGAACCAGCGAAGGCGGATGGGTGGTCACCGAGGTCCCGCCGGCTGGTCCGCGGGCCATTTAGGGTCCCGCGAGTTACCGATCGCGGTCCGGAATTCTAGCCGGCCAGGGACCACCGCGAGGCGGATGGGTGGTCACCGAGGTCCCGCCGGCTGGTCCGCGGGCCATTTAGGGTCCCGCGAGTTAGCGATCGCGGTCCGGAATTCTAGCCGACTTGGGAACCAGCGAAGGCGGATGGGTGGTCACCGAGGTCCCGCCGGATGGTCCGCGGGCCATTTAGGGTCCCGCGAGTTAGCGATCGCGGTCCGGAATCTAGCCGACTTGGGAACCAGCGAAGGCGGATAGGAAGTCAAGTGGGTCCCCGCCGGCTGGTCCGCGGGCCATTTAGGGTCCCGCAAGTTAGCGATCGCGGTCCGGAATTCTAGCCGACTTGGGAACCAGCGAAGGCGGATGGGTGGTCACCGAGGTCCCGCCGGCTGGTCCCGCGGGCCATTTAGGGTCCCGCGAGTTACCGATCGCGGTCCGGAATTCTAGCCGGCCAGGGACCACCGCGAGGCGGATGGGTGGTCACCGAGGTCCCGCCGGCTGGTCCGCGGGCCATTTAGGGTCCCGCGAGTTACCGATCGCGGTCCGGAATTCTAGCCGGCCGGGGACCACCGAGAGGCGGATGGGTGGTCACCGACGTCCCGCCGGCTGGTCCGCGGGCCATTTAGGGTCCCGCGAGTTAGCGATCGCGGTCCGGAATTCTAGCCGACTTGGGAACCAGCGAAGGCGGATGGGTGGTCACCGAGGTCCCGCCGGCTGGTCCGCGGGCCATTTAGGGTCCCGCGCGGTACCGATCGCGGCCCGGAATTCTAGCCGGCCGGGGACCACCGCGAGGCGGATGGGTCTTCACCGAGGTCCCGCCGGCTGGTCCGCGGGCCATTTAGGGTCCCGCGAGGTACCGATCGCGGTCCGGAATTCTAGCCGGCCGGGGACCACCGCGAGGCGGATGGGTGGTCACCGAGGTCCCGCCGGCTGGTCCGCGGGCCATTTAGGGTCCCGCGAGGTACCGATCGCGGTCCGGAATTCTACCCGGCCGGGGACCACCGCGAGGCGGATGGGTGGTCACCGACGTCCCGCCGGCTGGTCCGCGGGCCATTTAGGGTCCCGCGAGGTACCGATCGCGGTCCGGAATTCTAGCCGGCCGGGGACCACCGCGAGGCGGATGGGTGGTCACCGAGGTCCCGCCGGCTGGTCCGCGGGCCATTTAGGGTCCCGCGAGTTACCGATCGCGGTCCGGAATTCTAGCCGGCCGGGGACCACCGCGAGGCGGATGGGTGGTCACCGACGTCCCCGCCGGCTGGTCCGCGGGCCATTTAGGGTCCCGCGAGTTAGCGATCGCGGTCCGGAATTCTAGCCGGCCGGGGGACCCACCGCGAGGCGGATGGGTGGTCACCGAGGTCCCGCCGGCTGGTCCGCGGGCCATTTAGGGTCCCGCGAGTTGGCAGTCGCGGCCCGGAATTCTAGCCGGCCCGGAGCCACCCAGAGACCGTGCACACGCGCCGGGTGGCCGGAAATACCTCCAGCCGAGCGGACATGCACTTTATAAGCACCTTGGACGAGATGGCAGAGCCTTACTCGACTTCCAGCACCTCGGCTAAGCGTTCTCCACGGCCCGCTGTGCTTCCAGAAGACCTCCAGACGGTCCTCATGGTGCTTTCCTCCTCACTCTCCCAGCTGGCCCAGGCTTCCAGCACCCCGGCTAAGCGTTCTCCACGGCCCGCTGTGCTTCCAGAAGACCTCCAGACGGTCCTCATGGTGCTTTCCTCCTCACTCTCCCAGCCGGGCCAGGCTTCCAGCACCCCGGCTAAGCGTCTTACACGGCCCGCTGTGCTTCCAGAAGACCTCCAGCCGGTCTTCATGGTGCATTCCTCCTCGCTTCTTAAGCCGAACGAGGCTTCCAGAGCCCCGGTTAAGCATTTTACGCGGCCCGCCGAGCCTCCACAGCACTTCCAGCCGGTTCCACGGCTGCTTTCCTCCTCACTGTTTAAGCCGAACGAGGCTTCCAGAGCCCCGGCTAAGCGTTTTACGCGGCCGCTGAACTTCCAGAGCACCTCCAGCCGGTTCCCCGGGTGCTTTCCTCCTCACTTTATAAGCCGAACGAGGCTTCCAGAGCCCCGGCTAAGCGTTCTCCGCGTCCCGCTGATCTTCCCGGAGCTTGTAACGGGGAATTACCTCCCTCCAGCGGACACGGCGGGTAAATACGCCACCTCTCGCACTTAGCGCACACTCGCGTTGCTGCGCGTCTGGTGGCACTCTGAGCGGCCAAACGGCGGGAGTAACTGTCACTCTCTTAAGGTAGGCTCACTTGAGATTTTTTTGAACGGTTCGTGGATAAATATATGATATATACTACATATGATCGCATTTATAGTCAAATCATATCAAAATGTCATTCTCCGGGTGCTTTCCTCCTCACTCTTGACGCCCGAGGAGGCTTTCCAGAGCCTCGGCTAAGCGTTTTACGCGGCCCGCTGAGCTCCCACCGCACCTCCAGCCGGTTCTCATGAGGCTTTCCGCCTCATTTTCTAAGCCGAAGGAGGCTTCCACAGCCCCGGCTAAGCGTTTTGCGCGGCCCGCTGAACTTCCAGAGCACCTCCAGCCGGTTCCCCGAGTGCTTTCCGCCTCACTTTCTAAGCCGAACGAGGCTTCCAGCACCCCGGCTAAGCGTTCTCCGCGTCCCGCTGATCTTCCCGGAGCTTGTAACGGGGAATTACCTCCCTCTAGCGGACACGGCGGGTAAATACGCCAGCTCTCGCACTTAGCGCACACTCGCGTTGCTGCGCGTCTGATGGCACTTTGAGTAGCCAAAATGCGGGAGTAACAATCACTCTCTTAAGGTAGGCTCACTTGAGATTTTTTTTAACCGTCCGCGGAGGCGACCGGGACCACCGGGACAGCCGGGAGGCCGTGCGCGCGGGCCAAGTGGCCGAAAATAGCTCCAGGCCGACCGGAATCGGCTAGTTGTAAGCACCGCGGATGAGATCGCGGAGCATTATTCGACTTCCAGCGGCCCGTGCGCTTACGCACGCCGCCCGGAACCTCCGGGAGGCCGTGCGCATGCGCAAGTGGCCGAAAATAGCTCCTAGCCGACCGGATCGGCTGTTTGTGAGCACCGCGGATGAGATCGCGGAGCATTATTCGACTTCCAGCGGCCGGTGGGCTTACGCACGCCGCCCGGGACCTCCGGGAGGCCGTGCGCATGCGCAAGTGGCCGAAAATAGCTCCTAGCCGACCGGATCTGCACTTTACAAGCTCCGCGGATGAGATCGCGGAGCTTCATCCGACTTCCAGCGGCCGGTGCGCTCGCGCACTTCCACCCGGCACCTCCGGGAGGCCGTGCGCACGCGCCAAGTGGCCCAAAATAGCTCCTAGCCGACCGGATCTGCACTTTACAAGCTCCGCGGATGAGATCGCGGAGCTTTATGCGACTTCCAGCGGCCGGTGCGCTCACGCACTCCACCCGGCACCATCCGGGAGACCGTGCGCGCGCCAAGTGGCCCAAAAATAGCTCCAGCCCAGCGGATCGGCTGTTTACAAGCACCGCGGATGAGATCGCGGAGCTTTATTCGACTTCCAGCGGCCGGCGCGCACGACGAGCGGACCCGGTGACGGTCCAGCTCCACCCGGAACCTCGCACGGCCCGCTTCTCCCCCCCCGCGCGGACTTCCGAGCGCTCGGGGAGACGTTCGGAAGCCGCCGTTGACGTTGGAGCGGGGAAATACCTCCCTCCAGCGGACACGGCGAGTAAATACACCTTCGGCCAAACGGCGGGAGTAACTATGACTCTCTTAAGGTAGCGGCACTCGACATCTTTTTCACGGTTCGTGGAGGACCCGGCCGGTTCTCGGGGGTGCTTTTTCTACTAACCCTTGACCCCCGAGGAGACTTCCAGCACCCCGGCTAAGCGTTTTACGCGGCCCGCTGAGCTTCCACCGCACCTCCAGCCGGTTCCCATGAGGCTTTCCTCCTAACTCTTGACGCCCGAGGAGGCTTCCAGAGCCTCGGCTAAGCGTTTTACGCGGCCGCTGAGCTTCCACCGCACCTCCAGCCGGTTCTCATGATGCTTTCCTCCTAACTCTTGACGCCCGAGGAGGCTTCCAGAGCCCCGGCTAAGCGTTTTACGCGGCCCGCTGAGCTTCCACCGCACCTCCAGCCGGTTCCCCGGGTGCATTCCTCCTCACTTTCTAAGCCGAACGAGGCTTCCAGCGCCCCGGCTAAGCGTTTTACGCGGCCCCGCCGAGCTTCCACAGCACCTCCAGCCGGTTCTCATGATGCATTCCTCCTCACATTCTAAGCCGAACGAGGCTTCCAGAGCCCCGGCTAAGCGTTTTACGCGGCCCGCCGAGCCTCCACAGCACCTCCAGCCGGTTCCCCGAGTGCTTTCCTCCTCACTGTTTAAGCCGAACGAGGCTTCCAGGGCCCCGGCTAAGCGTTTTACGCGGCCCGCTGGACTTCCACAGCACCTCCAGCCGGTTCTCCGGGTGCTCCCATCCTCACTGTTTAAGCCGAACGAGGCTTCCAGAGCCCCGGCTAAGCGTTTTACGCGGCCCGCTGGACTTCCAGAGCACCTCCAGCCGGTTCTCCGGGTGCTCCCATCCTCACTGTTTAAGCCGAACGAGGCTTCCAGAGCCCCGGCTAAGCGTTTTACGCGGCCCGCTGAACTTCCCCAGCACCCCCAGCCGGTTCCCCGAGTGCTTTCCTCCTCACTCTTGACGCCCGAGGAGACTTCCAGCACCCCGGCTAAGCGTTTTACGCGGCCCGCTGAGCTTCCGGAGCACCTCCAGCCGGTTCTCATGGGGCTTTCCTCCTAACTCTTGACCCCCGAGGAGGCTTCCAGAGCCCCGGCTAAGCGTTTTACGCGGCCCGCCGAGCTTCCAAAGCACCTCCAGCCGGTTCTCATGATGCATTCCTCCTCACTCTTTAAGCCGAACGAGGCTTCCAGAGCCCCGGCTAAGCGTTTTACGCGGCCCGCTGAACTTCCCCAGCACCCCCAGCCGGTTCCCCGAGTGCTTTCCTCCTCACTTTATAAGCCGAACGAGGCTTCCAGCGCCCCGGCTAAGCGTTCTCCGCGTCCCGGTGATCTTCCCGGAGGTCGTAACGGGGAAATACCTCCCTCCAGCGGACACGGAGAGAAATTACACCGCCTCTCGCACAGAGGCGGGTAAACGGCGGGAGTAACTATGACTCTCTTAAGGTAGCCTGACTTGACATCTCTTTAACGGTTCGTGGATAAATACATGATATATACTACATATGATCGCATTTAAAGCCAAATAATACAAAATGAGCATTCGGTTATAAACACTGTATTCATCATGTTTATAGGCGATGTTAATATTTATATGTTTAATGTTTATAGGTGATGTTAATATTTATATATTTAATGTTTATAGGGGATGTTAATATTTATATATTTATTTTGTACATCATGTTATAGTTATACGACACTCGCTATTGGATCATGATGTGATCGTATCGGCG
>NW_028284218.1:0-37478 GCF_059516105.1 Syngnathus floridae | reverse complement strand
TTGTTTTCAAAAATAACAAACACAACCTACTAGTTGACTATGGAGATAAAATAGAAAGATATCATACTACTTCTGATGGTGAAATTTTGTTGACAGAAATTCCTATTAACAAATTAGGAGACAGCGTAAAAATATCTTTAGAGTCAAAAAATATTAAACTACTTAAACCTCAAAAAAAATACAAACTCAGTGAAAAAAAAATCCCCTTAAAGACAGAACCAATTATTACAAAACTAACAGAAACTAGTAGGAGAAATACAAATTCAAGTCATCCCAAAATAAGATTAGATACACAAAATAGGAGCCTACCACATAAAAATAACTTTTACAACAATCCAGAGACAAGAGAAAGATCAGATAAAGTCAATCAAGAGTTAATTGTAATAATTTGTAACGGAGATCTAATACAGCGGGGCAATTTAATTAAAGAACATCTAGATACTATCTTACTAAAAGATATAAAATTAAAAAAAAATACAGGAGACTTTTCTTGTTTTTCAAAACCTCACCCAAAAAGTTATTTTCTAAAAATAGAGGATTATTCAAAAATAGAAGAATTGAAGATAACACATGAAGGAATCTTCACATCTAATTACAAACTAGTTGGAGAAATCAAACTCACAGTTAATCTGCCTCACCGTCCAGAAAAGTCCTATATTTTAAGTTTTCACGAAAATGAAATTGACATTATAAAGCAAGATCTTATAAAAAAAGGAAAATACAAATTAAAAAAATTCTTAAATGAAAAACTATACAAATTTAAACTACCAAAACATGAAACTAATTAATTTAACTTTTACAATTCTACTTCTACTTCTCTGTATACAAACAGAGACAAATGCTCAGAGCTATTCAAAACGAATGAGAAAAGCAAAAAAATATTTCTCAAAAAACCAATGCTCAGCCTGCATTCAAGAGTTAACTAACTTAATTAATAGTCCTAAATCACCTAATCGAAAAAAAAGAAAAAAGAAGATAAGTAATTTAATCAGCAATTGTTACCGAAAAGCCGTTTACAATGAAAAAATAAAACTATCCACAATTGAAGAGAATATAAGTATTGACAGTCTAACGATCAATGCAGTAAACCTTCATAAAGAAAAAGTTTACACTTTATCAAAATTACAAAACTTATGGATTCTACTAAACGATCCTAACGTTAAAGATTGGATTAATTTCGAAGTAATAGATTATAGTAGTTCTTTAATCTCAACAAAAAAAAAGTTATTAAACATAACCAATTTAGTATTTACTAAAGAATACGAAAATATTAAATCTGTTGAAAAAAAATTAGCCTTAAAATTACAAGATAATTCTGAGCAAGGAAACAGCCTTAATTTAAAGCTAAAATTGGAAAGTAGACAACTTGCTATTTACTCAAGGAAAGTATATGAAATCATACAAAAGTTACATAAAAAATTAAATCTTACTTCGCAATATTTAGAATTAAGAGAAATTTTTAAAAAATATAAAAAAACTGGAACGCTAAGGGTGGCAATCGTACCGTTTGAATATGAAGCTGGAGAAACATCTTACATGGGGATAGCTAAATTTATAAGTACAAGTTTACTTGAGCGTTTGATAGAAAATGATTCACTTGAATTTATCAGTTTTGTTGATCGAGATGCCTTAGATGAAATTCTAAAAGAAATGAACTTAGTAACAATTGGACGTATAGACGAAGAAACAGCTGATAAATTCATTAAAACTTATGGTATAAATTACATAATAACGGGAATGATCTCTTTAGTTTCAGTAGAAGAAATTATTAAAACGCAAGCTGAAATAGAAAAGTCTAAAAATATTGAAGACGGAGAGGAAGAATACAAAGATAAAAAAGGAAAGATTAGAAAAAAAACCAAATACTCAACCAAAGTATACACATTCGGGCATTTAACAAAAAAAGGAAATGCAAGTATAACCGGATATTTTAGAATAACTAGCCTGTTTAATGCAACTCTCAAAGAAGTGAAAACACTCACTGCTGATTACAACTTTAAGTGTGAGTGGGGGAAGTTTATACTTGGATCCAGAAAAGCTTATAATAGTTCTATAAATACTTATAACAAAACAATACATAGGCTCCCTTTAGAAGAATGTAATACACCTTCTCCAAATACTAGAATCAAAAAAGCAAGCGATAGTTATATAGCAAAAGCATACAACTATTTAGTAACTGAATTAAATAAGATCATAAAACTAAATATACCATAAAGCTAGCTTTGGTAAGACAAATTTTCATTAAATAATAAGAGGAGAGCAATTTAGCGTTATTTTCAACTTCAATGTAATTTGAATAGAATGAACTTTCGATAAATACAACCGCATATAAATATCAGAAAATTATTCAATTCAAGAATTACAAAACGATAACAACAAATGATAATTCCACAAAGAAAATCAAGATACTAGTCATATCAAACATCATTTCAAAAAATAAAAGATGGAAACAGAAAAACTAAATCAAATCAAACAAAACGCTCAAAAAATCTTTGCAGAAGATGGTGCAAAAGCAGCCAATCATTTTTTGCTTGCTCAATTGAAAGATATAAAAGATAATAGCCGCCTCAAAATGGCACTGCTCCTAGAATCAAGATTAAACAGTCTGCTTAGAGAAGAAAAAGAAGGATTAATCGCCAAGGAAGATTTTAAGCTTAATCATAATAAAATCGCTTTTGCGATTAGTGAGTTCATCACCAACTTAGAGGAGCCTATTGATCAGTATAGAAATCGTTCTAAGCTTTCAAAAAGACAATTGCTACAATGGGTGCTGCTTGTTCAGGTTTTTATCTTAATTGGTATTGCAATCCTCATTTATTTAGTGGCTCGATAAGACCAAAGAATAATTTCCTTTTGCAAATCAACAAGACATAGCCTAGGTCTAAAAACTTTTCCTTAACTTAGCTACATGAGCTTTTGCCTTAGTTGGCAAAAGCCCCTTTCATTTCCTTTCGGACTAAACTTAGAGTTAGTTTCCTCACTGAGGAAGAATATTTTTTTGTCAAAAAATAAATACTTTTGTATGTCCTTAGAACGTGCTTTAAAAAAAATTGCTCAGGAGAAAAAAGAACAAACGGGAAAATTAAACTTGAGTTTTCTGAAGTTAAAAGAAATCCCTAAGGAAGTTTTAGCGCTTACGCAATTGAAAACTTTAAACCTTCTCTACAATCAGATTCTGGATATTAGCGTTTTACAAAAACTCACACAATTACAATCTTTAGACCTTAGCGAAAATCAAATTCAGGATATTAGCGTTTTACAAAAACTTACTCAATTACAATCTTTAGACCTTAGCAACAATCAAATTAAGGATATTAGCTTTTTACAAAAACTTACCCAATTACAATCTTTATACCTTAGCAACAATCAAATTCAGGATATCTCTGCATTAGTTCCTTTAATTCAACAAGGAAAAATAAAAGTGACCCTAAATGAGTATCCCCAAAAAGGAGAATTAGGCTTATACAATAATCCTATCACAAAACCTCCTCTCGAAACCGTCGCCAAAGGCAACGAAGCCATTCTTCAATATTTTAAAGACATAGAAGAACAAGGCAAAGAAAAACTCTACGAAGCCAAAGTCCTCCTCCTAGGAGATGGTGGTGCAGGAAAAACCAGCTTAGCCAATAAAATGAAAAGCCTTGATGCTGATATGCCGAAGGAAGGTGCCGACCGGACTAAAGGAATTGACATCCAAGCTTTGCCCATTAGCAACATCCATGATCCTGAATATCCATTTCTCATGAATGTCTGGGATTTTGGTGGACAAGGCTATTACCACAGTACCCATCAATTTTTCCTCACCAAGCGTTCCTTGTATCTTTTGGTAAATAATACGCGCATTAATCAAACCGATTTTAACGATTGGTTGCAGACGATAAGTTTGTTTAGTGATAATAGTCCGGTGATCATTATTGAAAATGAAAGTAGGCGGTTCACAGTCTGAATTGGATTTAATGGGTTTGCAACAGTTTTTTGATAATATTTTATGTGTTGAGGTTTCTGATTTGTCTAATATTACAGACGGGAGATTAGACAAATTGTTAAAAAGAATTTATTTCGAAATCCAGCAATTACCGCATATCGGCAGCGACTTGCCGAAGCGTTGGGTCGATGTTAGAAACACCTTGAAAGAAGAAGCCAAAAAATACGCACATATTACCGATAAAGAATTTCATGCGATTTGTAAACAGCATCAAATCACGGATAGGCAAGCCATTCATCGATTGGGAGATTTATTTCATGATCTGGGCGTTTTCTTACACTTCCGAGAAGATCGAATTTTAAAGCGAACCGTTATTTTGCAAAACAGTTGGGCAACTAAAGGCGTGTATACGATTTTGGATAATCCAGAAGTTCGTTCACAAAATGGTTATTTCACGCACCAAGAGGCTCAAGCCATTTGGCAAGGCACTAGTTTTGAAGATATGCACGATGAGTTGTTGAGTATGATGGAGAAGTTCAAATTGTGTTATCGCATTCCTTACGCTTCACCGGTGGCGTATATTTCTCCCAATTTATTGTCTAAAGAAAAACCTCAGTACGATTGGAATCGTCAACAAAATCTTGTCATCTACTACGACTACGATTTTATGCCGAAAGGATTATTGGGTATGTTGATTGTAGAATTGCATCGTTACGTGAAGGATATCAAACACCAAGCTTGGCGAACGGGTTGTGTATTTCACTATCAACAAACGGATGCGCAAGTCGTCGAAACCTATGGGAAGAAAAGATTGGAAATCCGTATCCAAGGATTGCACTGTATTAACTTGTCTAGTATTATCCTGAGTAAAGTAGATCAACTGCACGCTACTTTCCCGCGGATTCAGGTGAAGAAATTATTGCCTTGCAATTGTGCAAGCTGCTTTCAGACAGAGCGTCCTAGCTATTATGATTTCGAAGATCTGATGACTCGAAAAGCAAGAAACAAACGCACCATAGAATGTTCAAACAGTTATGAAGATGTGAATGTCTTGGATATTTTGGAAGCGAGTTGTGTTGAGCCAACGGGCAAAGAAGAAGATCTCAAACAATTGATCGCCAAAGATCGAATTCGAGAAGCGATTGATGTCTTTGAACAAGATTTCCCTAATGAAGGTACTTTATTGCTATCCAGTTTTCATCGCCTAGAACGGTATTATTATTTAGGTCAAATTGACTTTAAAGAATGGTCTGCGGGGAAACAACGGATTATACTTAGTTTACTCGAATTTTTGGAAAATCCGCCAGAACGACCGATTGAAAAGATCAAAGATATTTCAAAGCTACAACCCATAGAAGAAAAGCTAGACCAACTCAGCGATCATCTTTCCGACCAAGAAAGTTTACTCAATCAACTCCTCGAAAAAACGAACTTACAACAAGACGAACTCATGCAACTTTTAAGAAAAATCGAACAAGAAGATCAATTTATGAGTGAAGCCTTTGCCGCAGAAATTATCGACACCGTACAAAAAGGCATGGCAGATTTCAAACAAAACGTACCGCAAGCAACTGAACTCATTGCTCAATGGGATGCAGCATCTAAAAACTTACGACTAACACCAGATGCCAAAGTCAAATTGAAATGGGTAATCCCGTTTTTGTTTCTACGCTTTGAAAAAGAAATCGTTTGGGATGGCGCACGTTGGTTTCAAGCCATCAGAGAAGATATTCAAAGAGGTATCCAAGGCGATTGGTCGGAGATGTTTGTGAAGAAGGAATAGCTTTAATGCTAAGTCTTTTCCTCCATTCTAGTTTAAAAATTATCAAAGAATGCCTATCTTTGGTATACTTACCAAACAACATACTAGATTATGGACGTAGACGATTTTTGGTATCACTATTCAAATGAGCCGATTACAGAAATTTCTCAGATAGTACTAGACTTTTTTGATCAGGATTTCCCTAATGAGATTGAAGATGAACTTGATCTCGGAGAAGTCATTGTAGAGTTTATTGGAAGTCATGAAACTATGAAACAACACCCAGAAATTGAGCGTTTTGCCCAATTGGTTAAAAATAGACATCCAGAGCTTTATGCGAGAGATGGAGATTACTTCAACGACGCTTTGATTAAATACTATTGCTATAAAAAAGATGACACACAACTAGCTGCTCAAGTTAAAGATTTTCTCGATAGAGATTATAGCTATGACTTGTTGCGACAAAGTTTCAAACAAATTTGTTATCACGGGCATATTGATTTAGCTAATCAAATCATTGAACAAGAATACCAAAAAGTAAGGAATAACCCTGACTTAATCGATGGCGCTGAGCTTACATTTGCGCTGACTAAATTACACATCGAACTAGAGAAATGTTTGGTCAATCAGGCTCCTTCTATCGCAAAGGATTTTTTTCCTTTTCGAGATATTGTTAGTCAATACGATTTCAACATAAAAGATAAACATCTTGACCATTTTGCTCTTGGTGTAGAAGATAATTTCACTAAAACAGCCTTAGAAGATTTACTCAAAACTCCTTTAAAAGATAAATCTTACCCTTTAGCTACTTTAGAGTTATTGTTTCTACGATTTATGAAAACCAAACACTGTTCTTTTCCTGTAGCAGGTACAATTTGGTATAAATTATTGGAGTACTTTGAAGCTAAAAAATTTAAGCATTGGGATAGTTACTTTTCCTTTGATCATAAGTCTTTTTTAGATTTCATCAATAACCAAGCTGGTTTTTTTATAGATAATTCTATTGACCAAGCCTTAATACTTTGGGGTGCATGTTATGTTAATGATTTTTGCCTTCGGCATCAAATTATTGATGCTTCACAACATACAGAACAACACGAATTACTTCAAAGCTTCAAAACTGATTTTAAAAGCGTCAATAGGTATTTCCTTTGGCAGTATTTATTCATCCATCAATGGCAACCTGATGAAAGTACTAGCGCTGAAGATTGGGAAAGGGAAAAACAAGAATTCATCAAGTCTTATGAATTAATTCCTGATCCAACAGAGGATCCAATGCTTGAAATAGATGATATTCTAGACGAATTCATCGCTGATCATCCCCTATTTTTAGACGATGACGATTTTTCTCGAGATATGGAAGAATCAGCGAAAATTGTCCCTATTTCTGCTGGAAAAAAAATTGGACGAAATGAAAAAGTGACGGTTCAATACGAAGATGGAACAATCAAAAAGGATATCAAATACAAAAAAGTTATGGAGGATATCAAAAATGGAATTTGTGTTTTGATTGATTAGTTTGATAAGCTTCGATAAGAACTACATAAGCCTCACTAAAGGCTTAAAGAATACAAAAAGTAAAAACCTGACATAAACATCCTTAGGTTGACACAATAAAAAGCTCACTCCCAAGCGTTTAAATACGCGAAACTAAAACAAAAGCTTGCTTATTAGACTTTATTCTAAACAGTTTTGTATGGCTAAAAATTAGTCTTTTACTCCTACTCATCGTCACGTCCTCGCTAAATAGCTCTGGCTATTCAGCTCCGGGGCTCCTTGATTGGAATCAAAATTCTTAATTTTTTTCTCATAAAACTATTTCAGCATAAACTCTATTGACAAGTTCAAAAAAGCTATGGAAAAAATTATCAACCACCTGAACTATGTGTTTTGGGGAAGCTTGATCATACTCATTGATATAAAGTATTCCTACAAATCCAGCGGTTTTTCTTACCAATTTGATTTTATTAATGATTTACTTGGAGCGATCATGATTTACCTCGGTATTGTTCGATTTTATCATTTTGAAAGTTATGCTAGCCGTTATAAAGTCTATCGAAGTACTGTGTTGCTTGCTGCTAATGTCCTCATTTTTCAATCCATATTTGGCTTTGTGGTACTCAAAGATTTTGTTTTATGGAAGGTCATCAATGATCTTGCGAATCTGTTTTTTATTTACGGCATGATTTGCTTTTGTAAAAGTTTATTCATTTTTACTAAAGATCATGGTTTGCATGCTTCGGCAAAGCGCTGGGAAAAAACGATTAAATTATTGATCAACATTTATTTAATTCCTTCCTTGTTGCTTTATCTTTTAGCGATTCCTTATTATATCGGTTTGCTACCGACCTATCGAATCAATACAAGTTTTGAACTATTAGCGATTTGGATCATTCCTATTTTTATTCTAATGATGATACCGTTGCTCAATGGGCGATGGGCAATCAAAGAAATGGAAAGAGAAATAGATCGCTCAGATTAAGCAGGTAGTCAAATTTGTGTTAAAAATAAATTGAAATGAATTTTTGAGTTAGACGAGGCGAAAAACGCAGACATCCCCATAAGGCTGGCGAGTATTTTCAACGAAGTATAGCTCAGAAAGTCGTTCAAGTTATTATATAATTTAAATTGAGTACCTGCTTAAATCGGTTTTTTAATTTGTTGTAAATTTGTTAGCTAAGTACTAATTGTAATTTAATATCAATACCTTCAAAATGAAAACCGCATACTTTGGCATTAGCAAATCGAATAGAGTATTTTTTGATCAAGAAATTGACACTATCAGGGCTTGCTTGGCGCAAAGATCGATTGAATTACTCGTCTTTGTAGATCGATACAATTTTACTATTGAACAAGAAAAAGAAATGATGGCAGTCGCTTTCCAAGAAATTGAGCAAGCAGATTTTCTGATTGTGGAGTTGAGCAAAAAAGCCATCGGTGTAGGCGTAGAAGTTGGCTACGCGAAAGCAAAAAACAAACCCATTATCTACCTCAAACGAAAAGACAGCAAACATTCCACAACGGTTGGTGGTTGCGCAGATTATTTCATTGAGTACAATAGTCTAGAAGAATTAAAAACTGCCATGGAACGCATAGGGAGAAATTTATGAGTAATTCAAAAAATATCTTAGATCAAGAACTAGATCAAACCCTGGAAGAATCTTGGTGGTCTTCTTTCAATGAAAATATTTCGATGATCTTCTTATTTGCGATTCCATTGCTATTTCTTTGTGCTTTTGTTTTTCCATTATATTCTGATGCTGGTTTTTATTTGCCAAAAAATGTCTATACAGAAGCCATTATTCCAGCGTTTATTTCTCAGGACAGCGCCAAGTACGAGTTTAGAATTTGTCCAATATATCTTGCTTTTTTCTTTTCTATCTTCCTCTTCTTTCAAGGCATAGTCTGCCGTATAGACAAACCCAAAGAAGTATTTAGCCCTTATCAAAAAATTCAAATCATCTATGCCTTAATTTTTCCTTTTTCGACATTGATCTTCATGGTAGATGACGAAATGATACACGAAGCCATTGATGCGGAACTTGTTGCTAAAGATTATTTTCATTGTAGAACCAATATTTTTTGTATCTTTCTTCTCCTTTGGATAGGAATGCAAATTTCATTTTACTTCAATTTTTTTAGCACTTTTATTTTTTCTAAATCAAAATATCAAACATGAGCAAGTGGGAAAAAAATCTAGTCATCTATGATCAAATCGTTAGTAAAACCGATAAATTTGAACGCAAAGGAAAAACCATGCCTTATACTTCTGCCAATGGCTACATGTTTTCCTTACTCAATAAAGATGGCGAACTCGGTTTCCGCCTAGGCAAAGAACCTTGCAAAAAATTTATGGAAGAACACCAAAGTACTATCTTCAAATCTCACGGAGCAGTCATGAGAGATTATGTGCTAATTCCAGAGACTATGTTTGAAGACCTCGATCTATTGTCCAATTATTTAGATGCCGCTTATCAACATGTAATGTCGCTTCCTCCAAAGTAAGCATACTAAGAGGTTTTTGCTAAAATATCTGTCGCGAAATTCTCTTTATTTTCAAGGCAAACTCTCATTCGCTTCTGACGAAATGAATTGCTATAAAGTACATCTTCAAATTTTCACCTCTAATGAAAAAATACATATCAGAATTTATCGGAACTTTCGCCTTAGTTTTTTGTGGAACCGGTGCCATTGTTATTAACGACATCAGTCAAGGCGCTATTACTCACCTTGGCATTTGCATTACTTTTGGATTGATTGTCATGGTCATGATCTATTCTCTCGGTGCAATTTCGGGTGCCCATATCAATCCAGCCGTTACTATTGCTTTCGCGGTAACGGATCGGTACAACAAAAAAGATTTAGTTCCTTACATTATCGCCCAACTTGCGGGAGCCATAGTAGCTTCTTTGACTTTAAAGTTTCTATTTCAAGATCACGGAAATCTAGGTGCCACCTACCCGATGGGAGATTGGCAACAATCTTTTGTGTTGGAAATTATTATAAGCTATCTTCTAATGTTCGTCATTCTTTTTGTGAGTCAAAATAAAGAAACCAGCCAGTATACCGCTATTGCTGTTGGAGCCGCCGTTTTATTAGAAGCCTTATTTGCTGGTCCGATTTCGGGTGCTTCAATGAATCCAGCTCGATCGATTGCTCCGGCGCTCGTTGCCGGCAAACTCACCCATCAATGGATTTATATCCTTGCTCCGATTATTGGGATGTTGTTGGCAAGTTATAGTTGGAAGCTTATGCAAAGTAGAGAAGATTAGTTTTTTTTAAATAAACCCACGTTGAAAAATAAAGTCCAACAGCGTAACTTCCTTTATTACCTAAAGCAAATTACTAGGTACAGTTCTTTGAGTTTGGGACTCGCTACTTTTGCTTTTGCTTGGATAATGGGTGCAAAAGATTATGGTGGCGGTATTTGGGGTTTATTAAAAAACACTCCCAACACCTTCCCTTGGGCAATGCTCCTGCTATTCATTTTCATTGCTTGGCGAAATAGCCTTCTTGGTGGTTGGTTAATTTTGCTTTGGGGAATCGGCTTAGTATATTTTTTTAATTTCAACGGACCCAATTTTTGGTATTTTACTTTTTTCTTAACGATAATTTTTCCATTTTTAGGCATAGGATTTCTCCTAAGTAGTTATCTTGAAAAAAAATAACAAAAATATATTACCTATGTTAGCACTAAGACCAAACTGTGAAAACTGTAATCGAAGCTTGGCTCCCGATAGCGAAGAGGCGATGATTTGTACTTTTGAATGTACCTTTTGTCAAGATTGTGTAGAAACGATTTTACATAATGTTTGTCCTAATTGCGGTGGTGGTTTTCAAAAACGTCCTGTACGACCAAAAGAATTTTTGGATAAATATCCACCACAAGCAGAGCCCGTATTTAAACCAGTTAATTTGAATCAATTTCAAATTCGCTTACAAAAATACAAAAACATTAAACCTGCTAATCGCTAATTGAAGTGATTAAAAAAAATAATTATGAGCAATTGGATTAAGCAACAGCTAATTAAATTCTTGCTCAAAAGAGCCGCTCAGCTGCACGATCGAGGGAAGTTTGCGAAAGCCATCAAAACTTACGAGAAACTTTGGCAATATACTACACCAAGCTCTGCGGCTATCGCTGGTGCTAGTCATGCATATTTTCAACTAAAAAACTTTCCTAAAGCACTTGAAGTTATCAATCAAGGCATTGCTTTACAAAATGGCTATCACGACCGTTTCCGCTTTCTTAAAGCCTACTACTTGAGTGGTATGAATAAGACACCAGCCGCGTTTGAAATATCTAAGCAACTTATTCAATTACATCCAACCAATGAAGAAATCCTCAACTTTCACGCTATACTTTTAGGCAAACTCAATCAATCTGAGGAAGCCATTAAGTTCTACCAAAAAGTTCTAAACTTAAGCACTATTCACCAGGATACTTTAGATAATTCTTCTGCAGAGTCTAAAATTTTAGATAGTCAATTTTTAAAATCCTCCAACGTTATTGTTCTTAACAATTTGGGCTTCGAACATTTAAAACGACAAGAGTACGGACAAGCTATCGACAATTTCAACCAAGCGATCAAACAAGAACCTGAGTTTGCTTTTGCCTTCAATAATCGAGGCTTTGCTTATCTCAAACTAGGACAACACAAACAAGCCTTAAAAGACATTAATCGATCCATTCAACTCAATGCTAAAAATCCTTATGCCTACCGAAACAGAGCACTCTATTGCTTAGCTATTGGTGACCAACATGCAGCATTAAGAAATTTGAAAAAAGCACAAGCACTAGGCTTTAAAGAAGCATTCGGCAATGAAGTAGAGCAACTAATTCGCCAAATCCAAAAACAATAAAAAAACATGGAAATCACTACGATTTCTACCAAAAAATCCCGATATTTGTTATAGAATATATCTAAACTGCTCAAGGAATTTTATTACCTAAAATTCGTCTCACAAGAATCATAAATTTTACGTCTTTTTGTAAATAACCATTACCTTTTCCAAGGTCAATGCTCGTATAAGCAAGGTTTATATTGCCGCTTTACGAACAACACTTTTGGTAACACATTTTTTAATCAAAATATATAAATTATGAAACTAATGTACACTAGTATTTTCCTTCTCTTTTTTGCCCCATGCTTACTAGCTCAAGACGGCACACTCGACACCAGTTTTGGCACAAATGGCACCACGACCATCGACTACGGCACCAACGATGCAGAACTAAGTGACTTAGCTAAATCTGGTAATAAATTAATTGCTACCGGATTTTCTAGTAACAGTGGAACGAACCGTTTTTCGGTCATCAAACTAAATGAGAATGGTTCATTGGATACAGATTTTGGAGACAATGGATTAGTAGCACTTGACCTCGGCACTGGCGCTGGACAAGCCAGTTCGATCTTAGTACAATCCGATGGTAAGTACGTCGCCGCTGGTTGGGCACGATTTGGAAATAAAGACCAGTATGTTGTCGTTCGCTTAATGCCAAATGGAGATTTAGATAGCAGTTTTGGAACAGATGGTATTGCAACGGGCTCTTTTAGTGGTTCTTCCTTTGCGGAAGATGAAATTGCCGAAATCGCTTTTTTGTCTGATGAAAAAATTGTCGCTACCGGTCGCTCTTACAATGGTTTGAATGATGATGTTTTTGTCGCTTGTTTTAATACAGATGGGAGCTTATACTCCAAGTTTGGGAGCAATGGTTCTTCTATTATTCAATTTAATGCTCCTTCGCCCTCTGAATCAGCTACCGCCTTAGTGATTGATGAGCAAGATAATATTATCCTTGGCGGTAGAGTAAAATTTAGTTTTTCGGAAGAGAACTCTTTCTTTCTTACGAAGTTGAATAACTTAGGTGTTGTCGATAATAGTTTTGGAGACGAAGGAAATGTTTTTCGAACCATCGCACCAAATATAGCTGCAGGATTAAACACGCTGCAAATTGACGCACAAGGTCGTATTCTTACCGGCGGTGGTGCGTTTGATACTGATCAGTTGGATAATGACTTTTTCCTCACTCGTTATTTAGCCAATGGAACTGTTGATGCCAGTTTTGGAGACAATGGTGTAGTGATCATTCCACGAATTGACAATGAAGCGATCCACGATTTAGAAGTACTTTCTTCTGGCGATATTTTGGCTTCAGGAAGTACCGGAGCGTTTCCTTCTCAACTAGCCGTAGTACGATTGAGTGATGCAGGAGATCAAGACTTGAACTTTGGTACGAATGGTTGGGCACTTTCTCTCATTGAATCCAACTTCAATACAATTCGTGGAACCTTTTTTGAGCAAGGTCGTCTTTATGCTGCTGGTAGAGGATATGATGGAGATACTTGGAAAATGATTTTAGCCAAATTCATTAATGCAGGCACCACAAGTCTTTTCATTCTAAACAAAGTGGACCTTGATGTACAAATTTTCCCCAATCCAAGTTCGGAAAGAATTTGGTTGAGTGTTGAAGTTCCACAAGCTACTGATCTGCGGGTTGAGCTTGTCGATTTACAGGCAAGATCACTGGACAATTTAATACCTCTACAAAACATGACAAAAGGCAAACACCAATTTCAGATTGAACTGCCTAAAACTTTAGCGAGAGGGAATTACTTTTTAGTTCTTCACACTAAAGAAGGAAGCCTTAGTCAAAAATTAATTTACCGATAATTAGGAATAGTTTTTCTATGAAAAGCGACGCAAGGATTTGCGTCGCTTTTCATTTTTGTGTTTTTAAATGAAGTAAATCCCGAACAATTTGTATCTTGTTATAGAGAAGCGATTTATGTAGATCATAAAATTAAATCCAATACGTATGCCTTCGGTTAGATTTGCAGATTTTAACAATAACAGTTATACCATTCGCCAACATTCCATCCGTTATATTCCAACCAAGCCAATTAATAGTTCATCAGGTACTTATTCTGGTGGAGAAGAACAAGATATTGAGATTAACGAAGAAGATTTTCAAGTTATTTTTCAGCAAGCCCTTGCCTTGCTTAATAAAAAGCATTTACAAACAGACAAAAGACGAATGCTTACCGCCTTATTGTATGTAACGGATGAAGCCGGTACGCAAAAATGCATTATTCGCCGATCGAATGAGTTAAAAGAATTTGAAAGCTTCCTCAAAAGTTTTTTAGCTAAAAATTAAGCTGTAGCATGAACGAGAGGCCTTTAGTTAATGCCAAATATTTATTACAAAAATTTCCTGGAAAAGGTGGTTGGACTTATGCGGCAATTCCTGAAATTTTACAAAACAAAAATAATCCTTTTGGCTGGGTTAGAGTTCGTGGAAGCATTGACGATTATGAATTAAAACAATATAAGCTCATGCCGATGGGTAATAGTCGCTTGTTTCTTCCAGTAAAAGCAGCTATTCGAAAAAAGATCAAAAAAGAAGCTGGAGATTATGTACAAATTGTTCTTTACAAAGATGAGTCTTTAGTAGAAATACCCTCAGAAATTAAAGATTGTTTCTTAGCGGTTTCGTCAGAACTTTATACCCGTTTCCTAAATTTCACAGATGGCGAGCGAAAAGCTTATCTGGATTGGATTTATGATGCCAAAACAGAAGACACCAAAGCAGAAAGAATTGTAAAGATGATCGATAAAGTGCAAAAAAAATTAAAATTTTACGATGAAGTTGTTTAATAATTACTGATGAAATGATTGGTAATTGCTTGATTTTCAGGACGACGCTCTTTTTTCTTTTCGCAGCCTAAGCTGCGGGAATAAAAAAAGCGGAAGGCATGGAGTATCAATGAATTGCCAAGCGTTCATTAAGGAGTTTTTAAACAACTTCGATAAATAAAAATAACCATGGCAAAACAAAAAACGCTACCGACCAAGGCAGATATCTTAAGCTATATCAACACTCTTCCTAGCGAACAAAAACGCAAAGACGCTTTAGTCGTTTTAGATCTGATGAAAAACATCACACAACTAAGTCCAATAATGTGGGGAACATCGATTATAGGTTTTGGTACCTATCATTACAAATATGAAAGTGGGCACGAAGGCAAAACCGCTATGCTCAGTTTTTCGCCAAGAAAGCAACGGTTAGTCCTTTATGTTTTAAACAACTTTGGTCAACAGGAAGAACTATTGACACAATTAGGAAAATATAAAACAGGCAAAGTCTGTTTATACATTAACAAGCTGGCAGATGTTGATCTTGCTATTTTAGAAAAAATCATCGTCGCAGCTTGGGAACATGCAAAAGAGCATTATTCAAATTCGTAGCATCATTTAAAAAATAAAAAACTTGTTAAAATTTTATGGAATTTTCTACTGGTGCGTATCTATATAATAGAACATATAGAATCTTACCAATCAACTTAGGTACCTGTAGATTGGTTTTGTTAAATTGTACATACCATTTCCTGAAAAGATTCACCAGGTTTGGGTTGCGAAGCTATGCTTTGGTGTAGCGTTTGCGAAGGAGGTGAGCAGTCGGTTCGCCTTGAGGGTGGGACCCTAGGGCTAACGCATCAAATTTTTCTTTAATATTTTATCCCTGTATTGATCAGATATAGCGCACTTTAGTTGCCTAGACTTAATACTTCCACTCTCTTTCTTGTTTTTCAATAAATTAAAGGCAATTTTCCTTCTTATCAAGCTTAGGTTTGTTGCCCCATTTTTTGTCGAACTCTTGAAGCGTCTTCTCCGAAAGAAACGTCCAAAACATAGTGTAATTGATTTTCTATTAACCAATGTTTTCTAATTTGTTCTGCTATTTGCTCCAAAGGTTGTCTTAAACTTGTTACATAATAGTGAAGCTCTACACTTTCTTTGTTCTTCCTTAATACCTTCCTTGTTCTGCTTACTTCTATCAATTGTTGAGTTTGCTGGTAATAGTCTCTAAATTCTACGGGTAATTGGTCAATATTTATAGATCGATAAACTCTTTGTTCCTCTCTACCGTGAGCTCTATCTTTTGTTTCAACTCTTCCTTAACTACCTCATTATCCGCAAATACTTCTTTGGTAGCCTCATAGAAACTATAAGAGTTGCCTTTTAACGCAAACAGATAATTGGCTTTTGCACTTATAATTTTATCTACTATTCGACGTCGGCAAAAATTACTATCTCTGTGATACAACAGCCTTCCAAGATAAATGATCCAATAAATCTAGAGCACCTTGTACTTCATCCATCTTATCACTTACATTGCGGTGAGCTAAGGCTATCCCTGCTCCTGAAGCGTACAAATTCACAATGATTTCTGCATATTCCCCGCCTTCATTACGTTTCTTAGTCCTTTTTATGATGATCTGCACTTCCTTTTAAATGTTTACCATCTAAATGCAACAACTGCTCTTCTGATAAATCAAAGTAAGCCTTGACCCAGTTTGTAAAAGTGCTTCAAACTCACGCTTATCTATCATCCCTAGTACTCGACCTAGAGTATCATGGGAGGGTATTCCTTTCTCATAGGGGATAGTAATTCCGTAACCAGTTCAACTTCTCTTCGCCAAAAACGCTTATTAAGGTCAATTTATCACAACCACACAAGCTGCCTACTAATACTAAAAATAAAATTTCACTCAAAGGGTAGTGAATTAGATTCGGATTTCGAGTATCTCTAACTCTTCTAGTAAGTCTTTAAACATTTCTTTAGTTTTTTATCTAATCTAAGACTCACAATCTATTAGTTTATACTCTTTTTTCTTTATTTTATATAACTTTTTTTATTGATGCGTTAGCCCTAGGGTGGGACCACCCCAAGCCCAAATTTATGCCTATTTCTCATTTTTTTGCAAGGCTTCAACATTCAGCTAAACAATTTTCATAAAAAGATTTAGCTATATAAACCATTATTACATGAAACTCTTTTACTCCTCTCTCCTACTCTCTTTAATCCTTGGTTTGACTTTTTACGACTGGCAGGATTATTCATTATCGGAAGAACTAGTATTACATAAATTCACTTCCGTGGAAGATCATTTTTGGGCGTAGATTATGGCATGGGCAAAATTTATAAAAGTGAAGATGATGGAAAAAGCTGGAACGAAATAGCGGATCTAGAAGCGAGTATTTCGAAAGAATTCAGTTTTTCGACCAACTACGAGGTGTTGTCTGCGGAGATTACGGTTATGTTTATGCTACCAATGATGGGGGAAAAACTTGGAAAGAAATCAGTCCAGACATTGAAGGGAGAATCGTAGAAGCTTATCGCAATGACAGTACAAAGAATCAAAAGCCCGAGGGCTTATTTGTGGCATATTATGGTATGCATTTTCAGAATCCTTTGCAAGGTTTTGTTTCGGCTATCAATATAATTCCAGCCAAAGGTTTTCGCAGTTCGTTTCAACGATTGTTTTACCATACGGAAGATGGTGGTAATTCTTGGCAAGCGCTGGAAAAAACAAAAGTAGATGCTTTCAAAGATCAGTTTTTTGCTAAAATCCCCAAACAACGCACTACCCTAGATGGAATCTACTACTTGGATGAAAACCGTGCTTGGGAAATGACCAAGAAAAAATCTATCGTACAAGTACGACGTACTAGCGACGGCGGAAAG
Organism: Syngnathus floridae; assembly: GCF_059516105.1. Taxonomy (NCBI): domain Eukaryota; kingdom Metazoa; phylum Chordata; class Actinopteri; order Syngnathiformes; family Syngnathidae; genus Syngnathus; species Syngnathus floridae. Next base: position 19,760 of record NW_028284218.1, on the reverse strand, counting down.
ACTTGGGCAAGCGTTGAATTCCCACATAATATTGAAGAACGTTGGATGGCTAGAGATATCCTTTTTGTCAATCCTAAGGAAGGTTTCATCTTTGGCGGCACTTTGGCAGAAGTAAAACGGAAGCCGTAGTTTTTTATTCCAAAGATGGTGGTGTACGATGGGAGGTTTATGATAAAGATTGGACACACATCCATCAAGCCATCGTCAAAGATCAACACATTTTGGATCTCAGGCAAAAAAGGACTGTGGAAAAAATCTCCCTAGATTTAGCAAGTAAAATACCCCCCCAGAGGAGGTGGCTTTAATAAAAGAAAACCTCCAAAGGAGGTAACACAAAGAAAATAAGGTTTGCGCTAAAAGTGGCGGGAGAGCAAGGGCAAAATATATGGGTGCGCCTGCCTGACGGCCAATGTCATTAAGATTGAAAAAAAAATATACGTTGGAAATTTGATGAAAAAAAAGTTAAGTGATTTTTAGAGTAAATTGCAATTTACAAACCACTTAACAAAAAAAAAATGAATAGCCCAAAAGTACGGATTATAGAGGACCTAATAAAGTTTTTAAATGAATCAGTGAAGAATAAAGAAAAATATACGACTTATGAGTCAGCCTTTACAAAGCCAAAGAAATTGACATTTAAGTTAATGGTATTGTTTTTATTGAATTTGCCAAAAAAGAGTTTGGGGATTGAAGTAGAATCTTTTTTTAAGCTACTGAATCTGGAAAATTTAACATGTACAAAGAGTGCAATAAGTCAGGCAAGATATAAACTAACTCCGAGGATTTTCATAGCATGGAATGATGTGTTACAGGATTCTTATTATAAGCATACAAAATGTTCAGTTAAAACTTGGGGAAGTACCATTTACAAGGAGTAGATGGTACGACGTTTCACTTGATGGATACAGAAGACATACGAGAAGAGTTTGGCTGTCAGCCCAATCAACATGGAGGAGTGCCAATGGGCAAGAGTGATAGCACGAGTAGATGTATTGAATGAAATCATAATAGGAGGTGAAATAGGCTCAATTAACAAAGGTGAAAAAGAAATGGCTGTTAGGCAATTGGATGAAGTTGCTGCTAATGTGATTAGTATATATGATAGAAATTTTGCAAGTTTTGCTTTTATCTATGAGCATATGCGCCGAGATCTTCAATTTGTAATCCGTTGTAAGTTGAAACATAACAAGGTCGTGGAAGCTTTTGTATCATCAGCTAAGACATCAGCCATTGTGGATTTTTATGCGACAAACAATGCGATTGATTATTTCAATAAACAAGGAATAAAACTAAGCAAAAAAGCCTCTGTAAAAGTCAGGCTAGTTCGAGTTGAATTGAGTACAGGGGAATCCGAAATATTAATCACTTCTCTGTTAGATGAACAAGAGTTTCCAACAGAAGATTTTGGGGAACTTTATAATAGAAGATGGGGTACAGAAACATGCTTTGATATACTTAAAAATAAACTTCAAATAACTGCATTTAGTGGTCATACACCAATGGCTGTGTTTATCAAGATTTTCACGCTACTATTTTGGTGGCAAATATAAACAGCTTTTTAGTACAAGACTGCGAGGAAGACCTTAAGCAAATTAGTAAGTGTCGAGAGCATGATTACAAAATCAATAAAAATGTAAGTATCGGCTTAATGAAAGATGATCTGGTGAGAATATTTATTGAAAAAGATCAGCAGGTTTTACAGTTATTGAGAACGATGAAAGCCAGATTTATAAGGCACATTGAGCCTGTTAGACCGAATAGATCATACAAAAGGAAATACAAAACACAGGCAAGGCGAACAAAATATCACACATTAACTAACTATCGTCGTGCGATTTAAATATATGAAAAAATGAATCTTAATGACATTGGCCTGACGGCAGTCAGGGGTGCCTGCTATGAGTATAGCATTTATTTTCTGGGTGGCTTGATGACAATCAAAGAGCGATGGCAAAAAAGATTTTTTCCTCGGTTTTTTATCGATTGAAATCGACGAAGAAGATTCATGAATACAAATAGGAAATAAAAAGATCATGAACTAAAAAATCGAGCCGCCGGAGGCAATCATAAAAAAGCTAGAATCACTTTTATTAGAAAGTTGAACTGGCATAGCCCACAAACATAACTATCACCAAAGATGAAGGTTTTCTTTAAGAAATAAAATAATATTCGTCTTAAATGCCTGAGTGTTTATTCGACAATAATTGCATTAGCTGTTTTTTGAAAAAAGTCATCCACAAAAGAATCCGTAGAAACTTGGATCTTTTCAAACTTGACCGTATTTCTTTTTTCGGTGAGTTGTTCATTTTCTGTGTTATACCAACTGATTGATTTTGGTAATAATAATTCGTCAAATTCTTGCAGTCATCATAACGAATCCATTTAATTTTTTTGCTTCTTTCTTTCGAAAAATAAGTCACCGTATAACCCAACCAAGCCATGACATAGCTTTCTCTGGGTCATAATGAATAAAATACTCATCTTTCGGACTCACACCAACATCCTCGTCATAAACAATTCTAAAACCAGGATAAGTTTTGCCTTCAAATTCCAAAGGCTTAGCCACTAAATAGTTTACCCCATCATCTGCTAATACAAAAGGCATTGCATAAAAGTAAAACATTAAGTTGTGATAAAAAACTGCATTTCCTTTGTAAGTTGTATCCGCTTCCAGCCAAAAGTTTTCACCATCAAAGCCGGTAGTAAAGTTTGATGCTTCAATCCTTTCTCTTCGGTTTTGCAAATCAATAAATTGTTTTTCATTTCCTGTGGGTTTAACCATTTCATAAGACATGGATTTCATTTTTTTCCATTGTTCTATCCCACCATGCCTACTAAAAACCCAGTGTAAGGCTTCAGGATAAACCATGTCGCCATTCGAAATTATGGCTTCTTTGATGCCCATGAGTTTAATATCCTCTCGCTTTGCTAAAGCTCGTAGAAACCAGCCTTTGTGACCTGCCCCATAAGTAATCAATATGCGCTTACCTTGATTTTTATACTGATTTAAAGCTTTGGCAATATTTGCATAATGAGCTTGGTTAATATTATCCCAACCACCAAGACCGAGTTCTTCATTAAAGCGTTTGTTGTATTCGCTCAATTCAATCTCTACTAAGCGATCATAAGCTGGAGAGTTAATCCAGAATGGATCAAATCTTCTATCTGAGATATTCATCAAGGAGTCTGCACGTTGTGCAGCTTCCTTGTAAGCTTTCCAGTCTGCCGCTCGAGAAGGATCTTCGCTAATTTTTTTCAATTTTTCTCGTCGAGCAGCTGCCATTTCTTTCGTCCAAGCCGCCGTAGGGATAATTTCAAAATCCATGGTTTTGGTCAAAGGAAAAATCACGTCTACATACTCTGGAAATCGTTTGACTCTGGCTTCAGTGATGGTATTTTTTTCTTTAAACTCTTTCATCGCCGCAGGAAAACGATCTGGAGGAATCTCCGTTAGAATAATATCTGGATTAATTTTTTGAATTAAAGCGCGCAGCGTGGGAATATCATACGCTGATTCTTTTAAGTGACTTCCATGGATAGTTCCCAAAACAATCACTTCATTTTTCGAATCGGTGGTTGCTGCTGTCCTTGTTGGTTTTTGTGAATCGCAAGCAAGTAAAATAATAGCAAAGCTGAATAAGAGAATATTTGATTTCATAAACTTAAATTGGTACTTTGTAAAACATTCGCGCACAAAATACAACTTAGTTTGACAAACAAATGTCTAGCCCAGAACATTAAAACAAGCTTGATCAAATTGAATATTACTTTCAAAAAAAAATCATGGATACCTCTCAATTTAGTTTTTTCTCCTTATTCTTTTTTTGTTTACTAAGTTTCAATAGTTTCGCTCAACACCAATTTGCAGATACTAGTGCGGTATGGATTTATCAAAATTGGGGAGGAGTTACTGCGCTGCCCGGTAGTTGGAATGAAGTTAGTTATGAAAAGATACTTTGATTAATGCAAAGACTTTCAGAAAATTCAACGCCATAAGAAGAAATCCTCCTGGCACCTCACCAGACCGTTGGCTGCATTCAATTCTTTATCACGACAATAATGGACTAATAGAGTTTTCTGGAGACGGAAGTCCTGTCGATACTTTATACAATTTTAATGCAAGTGTCGGAGATAGCTGGAGAGTTTCTAGAACGACGAGTCCAAATAATTATATAGAAGTTACCGTCATTCATGATTCTATTTACGAGATTAATGGCGAGCAATTGAAGTCACAAACCTTACGATACGTTAAACCGGGCTTTGGTAATAGCCAAGCTATCGAAAGAGTACAAGAACGATTTGGAGCTCGATTTGAATATTTCTTTCCTTGGGAAATCTTTGATACCAATGCTGACGGCGGTTGGGGCGGACCACTCAAGTGTTATTATGACGATTATTTAGGTACTGTAGCCATGAACCATTTGGAAATTTACTGGGATACCACATTTAGCTGGTATTGGCATTTGGATTGTAGTAATACCGCAGGATTACCGCTGTCTACTGCTGAACTGGAAGATGAAGCGTATCTTAACATCTATCCTAATCCGGCTAGCAATTATTTTGAATTTGATAATATTGCTGCCTATGAGGAATTACGTATAGTCAACTTATTAGGGCAATCTATATTTTCTACTCCTTTAAAACTAGGGACGAACCGAATTGACATCTCAGTACTCGATCATGGAATCTACTTTATTATTTTGGATCAACGATATCTTAAGAAGATGATTAAAAGTGATTGATCAAGCAAGCTATTGTGTTTGATGTCCGTCCTTCAAGTATATTAAAACACCAGTAAAAAAGCTATGATAAAAACATTCCTTAAAGTCAGTATTCTGCTATTTATTTGGAGTTGCAAAACTCCGGTAAAATCGTCTGCTAATCAACTAAAACTGCAGTCGTTTGAAATCATGACTGCGGTTGAAAATGCGAATTATATGAACATTGATAGCTTAGTACAAAAGCTTTTGAAAGAAGATATTAGTTATTACCCTTTCTTAGCTCGACTCGCTTACCCAATACAATTTGACTCGCTTTATGATCCAACGATTTATCCTTTAATGGATCAACTGATCGAAGAAAAAGATCAGGAAAAACAAACTGCCTTAAGCGAGCAAGCTATAGCTTTGGGACCAGATGTATTAACTTATTTCCACCTTCTTGAATATAAACATTTACTATCTTTCTATGAGTACAATAGTGATCGGGATCTACTTCCACCACAAGCTCGGTATTGGAGAGAACGAATTAAAAGTACATTTCCTGCATTGAAGACGAATAAAATCCAGCTCTTGCAGTCTGGGCTAAATAAATGGACAAGTTTTACAGAGCACAATGATGCAACACTTAACTATCTAAAGCAATATTCGGTTCAACAACTTGCCAAAGGAAAAGTTAAAGAAAACTATCAAAACATCATCTGCAATATTATCCAATCTTGTGTCAAGAAACTAGATGATGATTTTTTGGAAGACTACCGAACTTTTTTGTTTGCTTATGATCAAAAAAAATCCTTGCAAGTATTGAATTGCCTTTCTAGACGACCAATATCTAGCAGCTTTTACGCAAAATTAATCATCGAAGCACTAGAACACCCTGATTCAATTATCGCCGAAAGAGCGATTGCCTTAGCGACTAATGGCTCTGGGATACAGTACAAAAGAAGCAACAGATTCATCAAGCTTTATTAAAAAATTTTAATGGCGAAAATGAGTTTTTAAAGTTTAATGCAAGCTTTGCATTAATGCATAGTTTTAAAGATAAACAAGCTTTTGAATACATCCTGTCCCAGACGAAAAGTAAAGATATAGAACGAAAACGTACAGCAATCTATTGGGTTGGAGATGCATGCCATAGCCGAAAGAAAATGTCGCAGAATGTTTATAATCATTTATCGCCTTATCTAAGCTCCGAAAACGATCGACTCCGTAGAGCAGCTTTTGATGCTTTTCGTACTTATCAGGGGGAACGAGTAATCCGTGCAATCATCCCCTTTTTGGTAGACGATATGAACATCATTCAAACTGGCGCAAAATACCGTTTGGAACACGAAAAAGATAAAACACTCTTGCTAAAAATTTTAGACCAACATTTAAACGAAATTCAAGATGTGGAGTTGAAAACGAAAATTCAACAAGTTAAAGAAGTCGTGCTTAATAAAAAACTAAATGCTGGTAGGGGAACTTCTTTGCTAACACCAAAAGGACCCCATTATAGCTAACTGTCTAAATCTTATTTAGGTAATATATTTAAAATTATTCTCATACTTTAATAATTTTTAAGAAGTATTTCTATCTTTAAGGAGATCAATTATTTTGAATGATGTTTTGATATAATGAAAGAATACTCAACATCTGAAAAAATAGTTATCACCTCAAATTCAGCATCTGTATTAAAATGCAGATAACGATAACCCCAAAAAAGAAAATTATGAATACTCACGATGACCAGTCGAAAGTAAATAAGAGCCCGTTGGTAGCGAATGTACTTTCTCAAAAACAAAGTAGTCATAATTCTAGTTTCCAATCCTTTGATAATCGTCCAGAAGCAGTTGCTCAACGAAAACTGCAAGAGACTGCTAATAATAGCATGCAAGTCACCCAACTAAGAGCTTTCCAAGATATGGTCAATCAGTCTGCTACTCAACAGCAGCAGCTCATCCAAAAGAAAGAAAACAATACAGGCTTACCCGATAATTTAAAAACAGGGATAGAAAACTTATCTGGAATTTCTATGGATGATGTAAAGGTCCATCGCAACTCAACTAAGCCCGCTCAGTTGCAAGCACATGCTTATGCACAAGGCACTGATATTCATCTAGGGTCAAGCCAAGAAAAACATCTTCCTCACGAAGCCTGGCATGTCGTACAACAAAAGCAGGGGCGAGTAAAACCAACCATGCAAATGAAAGGTAATATTAATATTAATGATGATGCAGGATTAGAGAAAGAAGCGGATGTGATGGGAGCCTTGGCATTACAATTTAGAAAAGAAAAAGGACGGGACGAATCCTCGATTAACAACACTAGTCAAGCGATACCGTCAAAGTCGGTTCAACTCATGACGAATAATACTGTGATTCAACGTCAAAAGGAAAACGGCGAATATATAGTTAATACCAATGCTAATTTGCGTCGAGCTGGCTGGCCATATAAGACCATTCAGGTGGTTCCAGTGGGGACTGAGGTGATGGTGATCGACAATGGAGGTCGCCAAGCAAATTTTTCACTCGGAGGAATAGTAGGAAGAAAATATCCCCATTCTTGGGTTCGACTAGATGGCGATGTGGAAGGATGGATTAAGGATTCCAATTTGTCTACGGAAGCAAAATTTCGTGGTGACCAATTAGCTCGCCATACGATAGATCGCCTAAAAGGGGGAAGATACGGTGCAGAGTTGGGCATAAGTGCCACTCCTGCATATGCCGAAGCGGATTACCGAAGAGCCTTAGCCTGTTACAACTTTGCGGTAGGATCATTTAATAATAATGTCGAAGAGAGACAATTACAAGCTTCTATTCCCGAATACGTTTCACATCGATATGGTCTAGGAGGAATAGTACTTTCTCGGGAACAGGCAAGAAATAATACTGTAAGTGGCGGAATTTCTGCTGCTAGAGCCGCGGCGATTGATGATTTGATGCATGAGGCTGGTATGAATATAGTAGCCGGTCAACATAATCCCGACTGGTTTGGACCAGCAGCAGCAGCATTACGGTCTCGTTTAAAGATCCCGCTTCAAAGATATATTCTCAGGCAAAGTGGCTTTGAATTAAACGCAGATGGTAATTGGGCTGTTGGTTTTAGGGGAAAGAGAACCGCCTTAGGTAGCGACCACGCCTGGCTTAAGGCAATAGATCCTCTTCATCCCAATCGCTATATTACCTTTGACACCTTCCCCGCCAATCCAAGGGTACAAGCAAACCGTAAGCGGCACGCTGATCCCTATTTGCCAGAACATGAAGATGTTGATTTTGAGATCAAAGTAACTGGTCCTACTGTGCCACAACGAGCTATTATAGAGCAAATTCCAGATGTTGCCCCAATTGAACATGAGACAAATACTGACGATAGGACTAATCTTCATCGAGATGGTTACTAAATTAAGGCGACCAATTTGCAGATCTTGAAGGTTCCGACTTAATTTTACTCAATATTACATTCGTATTAATTGATCAGCGTTTAAACTTCCCCTGAAAAGATAATATCGCTTAAGACAAAACTAAATGCTTGTAGGGGAACTTCTTTTTTCAATACTGCATTAGTTGAGTATTCGATAAAATCATTCAAAATCCATGCAAGCGCACGAAATCATCGGAAAGAAAATCACCAACATCTGGATCTGGCACGAGATGGAAGTCGGCGGCTTGGATCAAGCAGAAGTGTTTCTAGAGCTAGATGATGAGTTGATTGTTGATCTTCCTTATTCTTTTTCGGATGATGTTTGGATCAAACCGATCGACAAAGAAGTATTTAGCTTATTTGGCGATCATAAGCTACTTTTGCAAAACAAGTCCTGGTTGGCAAACTAATTCATAAAACATTTTCTTCTTGGCGTAAATATTTTTCCTACCAAATTGACTACCAAAAGAATCGTGATCAACTCAAAGATCAGCCTATCGTTGATTTAATCCACTATGATGGTGCTGAAGACGAAAAAATATTGCTCTTACTCGGAAATACTTATGTGATTGGAGAGTGCTGTGCAGCCATGCATGGTACCGGTGCTGCTGGCTTACGATTTTATGCTTCCCTTAGCAAAATGGAGGAAAGGCTAGGCAAGGATTATTCGCGATGGACACAAGTCGCATGAGCTTAGACACTTTCTGAAAACGGTTTTAGTATTTCTACCCAATTCAAAAAACAGGTAAAAATACCCGTTCCCTTTCTTTATTATTTTACGAACTTGCCCCTGTATTTAAAGAATATTATTTATATTTTTTGTATAACTCCAAAAAACCATTATCATGGAAAAAGTAAGCACCACTTACAAAGTGTCTATTCCAGCTGGTCCTATCTGGAATGATGAAGACGGTAAAGTAAAAGGACCTATCATTGCTGCTGCACATCAAGGAAAATTTGATGGAAATTGGCGAACCGTAGTTCAAGGCGAAATGAGTACGGTAGATGTTATCCTTAACGTTGAAAACGAAGGAAAATATGAATTCACTACATTCGTTCTTGCCGGTCCAATCTGGAGTGACGAAGACGCCAAAGAAAAATGTCCTGTTATTTGTGCTTCTTATGGAGGTACTTGGAATGGGGAATGGAAAACGATCACAGAAGGGGTCATGAGTGTATGCGCTTGTACCTTCAAATACTAAAAACTGGTATTAGTTTTTCCGATTTTTTCAAAGCAATTTATGTTAAAAAAATAACCCCTATATAAAACCTTTAGCATTTATTTTTTTGAAAAATCTAATGATGAAATCGAATCTTCTGTTTAGAAGATTCGATTTCTTGTTAGCGTAAACTCCGCACTTTATCCATAAATCGACTTACTCGATCTCCATCTAAAGCATTTGCCCAATGTCCCTCCTCCTTAAACCAAGAACCAACAATCAACGCATTGCTTAAGCTCAAATAATCTTCTACATTATCTATCGTTACACCAGAACCCACCAAGATGGGAATAGCTAATTTTTCTTTTAAGCATTGCAAATCTTCTAAGGAAGCGGCTTTTCCCGTAGAGCTTCCCGTAATGATCACCCCATCACTTTTAAAGTAAGCTGCGGTTTGTGCAGTTTCTAATAAATCAACATCTTGGGTTAAACTATGCGCACTATGTTTTTTCTTAATATCTGTAAAAACAGCGATATGCTCTGCGCCTATTTGTTTGCGATATCGCAATAGACTTCCTGCATCGGATTGCATTATACCTTCATCGGCAATATGACTATAAACAAAACCTTCGGCTCGAATAAAATCAAGCTTTGCGGCTTTAGCTGCTGCCAATGCTTCCCGGTTTGCTCCTGCTAAAATTTGAATGCCGCAGGGAATTTGAGTTTGTTTTTTTACCTCGTAAGCAATCAAGCTCATCATACTCGTGATTTCTGGACCTACTACCCGATTCAGATAAGGTACATCATGCATATTTTCGATCGCAATCGCATCAATCCCGGCATTTTTATACATCAGTGCTTCTTCAACAGCATGCGCCAGAATAGCTTCATCATCTCCTTGATAGCCTGGCGTTCCCGCGAGTGCTTGCACATGAATCATCCGATAATCTGCCGATCTTGAGCAAAGCATTTTACAAAGTTTTCTTTCATTCCCACAATTTAGTACTTTGTGAAATAAATCAAGAACTATCCAAATTGATATTTTCAAAATTTAATTCTACTTCATGCTAAATCAATACCTCGACATTGCGCCCTCCGTACAAGAAGCGATTGCAGCGGGTAAACCTGTAGTTGCCTTAGAATCTACCATTATTGCTCATGGTATGCCCTACCCTCAAAATAAAACGACCGCTTTAGCCGTTGAAAATATCATTCGCGAGCAAGGCGCAGTTCCTGCTTCTATTGCGATTCTCGATGGTAAACTAAAAGCTGGTTTGTCGAAAGAAGAAATTGATTTTTTGGCGAAAACCGGTGCCGCAATCCCTAAAGCAAGTAGAAGAGATCTTCCTTTTTTGATCGCTAAAAAAAGCCATGGAGCTACTACCGTGGCTTCGACCATGATCATTGCCAATTTGGCGGGCATTCGTTTCTTTGCCACCGGAGGAATCGGTGGTGTACATCGAGGCGCTAACGAAACCATGGATATTTCTGCCGATTTGCAAGAACTTGCCCAAACCGACGTGGCTGTTGTTAGCGCTGGAGCAAAATCTATTCTCGACCTAAAACTAACTTTAGAATATCTCGAAACGCACGGCGTACCCGTTATTGGCTATCAAACAAGTGAATTTCCGGCTTTCTACACCAGAAAAAGTGGACTTAAGGTAGATTATCAAGTTGATGAGCCGATGGAGATTGCAAAAGCCCTAAGTGCCAAATGGGATTTGCAATTAAAAGGTGGCGTGGTGATTGCCAATCCGATTCCGGAAAACTATCAAATGGAGTTTGCGCCCATCAATCAAGCGATTGATCAAGCTGTAGCAGAAGCCAATCGTTTAGAAATTGTTGGAAAAGAGATTACGCCCTTTCTATTAGCCAAAATTGAATCCTTGACGCAAGGCGCCAGTCTTAAAGCTAATGTACAATTAGTATTCAATAATGCTCGACTCGCTGCAAATATTGCCAAAGCATATAGTGAGCTTAAGGCTTAGTTTTTGGCGTACGGAATTACTAGGTTAATAGGATTCTATCTAAAAATATTCGTTTTAGTCAATATTTCTTCAACATTCTACTATCTTTTTGCATTTTAGATGGCGTAGGATGCTCCTACCACTGTTGTAAAGTTAAAAACCCTAATTCATGTTTCTAAAATTACTTCGTAATCATTGGAAATCAAGGAAGCGATCGCCCTATTTAGGCAACAGCCTTGCGCAAAAGATTACCGTTATCTTCTTAGCTGTATATTTTTCCCTCAATTTTTTGGTGCTAGGATTTACGGCAAGCTATATTCTGGAAGACGCCTTTCCTGATGTTAGTCCAATTGAAAGTTTTAATCGCTTGATGCTGTTTTATTTCTTAGGCGATATTATGGTTCGCTTTTTTTTACAAGAATTTCCCGTATTTTCGATTCAACCCTATTTGACGCAACCGATCAAAAAAGTACGCTAATTCATTTTGTACTTATACGATCTATTCCTAGTTTTTTCAATATTCTACCACAGTTAATTATCATTCCATTCTTTTTTATGGCAGTATTGCCGACTTATGGAATGGGTGGAGCACTGACCTGGTTGATCACGATAGAATGCTTAGTCTTGTTAGCCAACTTTATTGGCTACTACCTCAAGAAAACCTTCGAAGTGAGACCGATTTATGCTTTACTTGCCTTGATGGCTTTTAGTGGACTCGCTTATTTAGATTATTCGGGCACCTTAGGCTTTAGTGCCGCTTTTGTTCAGTTTATGAATTTGTTGGTAGAACAAATCTATTGGGTTATAATTCCTCTACTTTTGCTGGGTTTAGTGTATCTATTCATTTTCAATTTCTTCAAAAATGGATGTATCTCGATGCGCTGAGCATGGAACGCAAAACGCAGAATGCAGGAACTTACAACTTTGCCTTTTTAAGTCGTTTTGGAAAAACAGGAGAATTAATGCAATTGGAAGCTAAACTATTGTGGCGTAGCAAACGATCACGCGTCTTTGCCTATATGAGTTTGCTCTTCTTGTTGTATCCTTTAATTTTTCTAGACAACCCGATGATGGAAAGTATTGGTGGATTGATTGGACTTAGCATTTTTGTTACCGGTATTTTTGCGTTTAATTATGCTCAATTGCTTCTTTCTTGGCATAGCATGCATTTTGATTATTTGCTGAGTAGAAATATTTCGGGTAAAGATTTATTGACTGCTAAATTTAATCTGCTGGCATTAGCGACTTTGATTTCTTTTGTATTGACGATTCCTTATGTCTTTTTAAATACTTGGTTTTTCTTCACACTTTTAGTCGCTACTTTGTTCAATATTAGTTGGAGTGTTTTTATGTACATGTATATTGCCAATTACAATTCCCAAAAAATTGATTCTAGCAATGGAACCGTTTCAATTTTGAAGGATTCGGAACGGCACACTACGTTATCATGATTCCCATTATTGCCATACCGATCCTCTTGTATTATTTTCCTTTTGGATATATGGGCAGACCATATTTAGGTTTGCTTGTGGTGGGCTTTGTAGGCTTACTGGCATTATATTTAGAGAAAAAATTCTAGCTTATCTCACTAGTGAATTTGAAAAAAGAAAACATCAAATTGCGGCTGATTTCAGAAAGCAATAATTTATATCATTCGACACAAGATCTAAAAACAAGACCACATGATTAGTGTAAATAATATCAAAAAATCTTATCAAAGCAATATCGTTCTCGATGTTCCTAGTTTAAATATTCCTGCTGGAGAAAGTTTTGGATTAGTAGGCAATAATGGTGCAGGCAAAACGACTTTGTTTAGTTTATTGCTAGACCTCATCAAAGCGAGTGCTGGAGAAATTAGTTCTAAAGGACAAAAAATAGCAGGATCTGATGCTTGGAAAAGCTATACGGGCGCTTATCTCGATGAAGGCTTTTTACTGGAGTTTTTAACGCCTACTGAATATTTCGAATTCACAGGCAGCCTTTACGGCAAAAATAAAACCGACGTGCAAGAATTCCTGGCTCCTTTTGAAGAGTTTTTTAATGACGAAATTCTTGGCAACAAAAAATACATCCGTGACCTTTCAAGGGGAATCAAAAAAAGGTCGGTGTCGTAGGTGCGATGATTGGAGATCCTGAAATCATTATTCTCGATGAGCCTTTTGCGAATCTTGATCCTAGTTCCCAAATTCGATTGAAAAATCTAATCAACAATTTACCCAAAGAAAAAACCGTACTCATCTCTAGTCACGACCTAAGTCATATCACCGAAGTTTGTCAGCGCATTGTCGTACTCGATAAAGGTCAGGTGGTTAAAGATATTGAGACTAGCGAAGCTACTTTGAAAGAATTAGAAAGTTATTTTGCTGTTTAAGTAATTTACAATAAAAAAGCCCCCAACAGTACGATACTCTTGGGGGCAAAACACTACTGTAAAAATCAAACTATAATTAAAACGGAAGATCTTGTTTACTCTTTGAGAGTAACATAAATTCGTTGACGAGTACTTCAGTAAAGTATCGTGTATTTCCTTCTTTATCTTCGTAAGAGCGATGCATGAGTTTTCCTTGTACCGCGATTTCTTTTCCTTTTCCTAGAAATTTATCCATAAACTCTGCGGTCTTTCCCCAGGCAATTAAATTGTGCCACTGCGTCGTACTCACTTTTTCTCCTTTGCTATTTTTGTACGTGTCATTTGTTGCTAAAGTAATCTTGGTTAATACTTTCCCGTTTTCCAGTTTCTTCATCTCAGGATCTTTTCCTAAGTGACCGATCAATTGCACGCTGTTTCTTAAACTGTTCATAATAATAGATTTTTAAATAATGAAAATTAACTTGTCAAACGCTTGTATCCCTTTTTATTTGAGAGGAAAACAAATCAACTATACTAGCTGAATAAGTTCGACATTGCAAAGATGGGGGTAAAAAGATTTGGAAGTCGGGCAATAATTAGTTAATTTCGTATGTAATCGGTTACATTTGCTTGAAATCGACTAAAAAACACAACAAGCTCATAATCAATTACTTATACAAATAGTAAAAATCAAGAAAAATGGCAAAAAAAAACCTAAAAAAACGCAAATGTGCAGAATGTGAAGAAGAGCTCAGAGGTAGATCCGACAAAAAGTTCTGTTCTGATCAATGCCGCAGTAGTTATAACAACCGCCTCAATAGCGATGCGAATAACTTTGTTCGCAACATCAATAATATTCTTCGCAAAAATCGTCGTATTCTTACCGAACTCAATCCTAGAGGCAAATCAAAAGTACATCGGGAGAAGTTGGTCGAAAAAGGATTTCGCTTTGAATATATCACCAATTTCTACACCACCAAAGCCGGAAAAGTATATCATTTTTGCTATGAACAGGGTTTTTTGGAACTTCAAGACGGGTATTATGCATTAGTACAAAGAGGAGATTATGTGTAAGGGTATCATTTGCACAAAATCTTTGATCACAAATACTATTGTCACTCACAAAATAAAAAGTAATGCAAAAATATTTTTACCCATTAAAATTGAGCTTGTTCTTATTTGGGTTAATTCTACTTACAGGATGTAGCCACCAAAGAAAAGTGCCAACCGCAGAAACCTTTAAATATTCTGTAGACCAACCCATTCAAGGACAATTGCATACCGCTAAAAGATTAAAAAGCTTCATGGCAGAAAAACAATATGACAAAGCCATTAATCTTTTTTCAAAGAAACAACAAGCAAATATTAGAAAAATAAAAAAAGAGAACGAAGAAATCTTTAACTATTGGTGTTTGGCATGGGCACTAGAAGATAAAGCGTATGCGCACTATTGTACCAAAATAAAAAATGGAAAGGGAATATTTATATTTGAAGAAGGAGAATGGAAAATTGATGAAAAATAAACCTAAAATATGCGTAGCGAATTCAATCAATACAAAGCTTTACTAGAAGAAGAAACTACCTTTGCAGCAACTAGCAAAAACTATCTTCAGATAATTGATCTCTTTTATGCTGATCATATTATTCAAGTGGAAAACCACGCTGCTCCAATCGAAGGAAAAGCAAGGCTAAGAAATTTAGAACTCAAAAACTTAGCCGGTGTATTCTCTGTAAGTACCAAGATTAAGCATAATATCTTAGACGAATCCAGTGGAATCGCTTGGGGTGAAATGGTTGTTCATTTTGATTCTAAAAAATTAGGCAAGACAATACTAGAAGAAGCATTTCTACAAAAATGGGAAAAAGGAAAAATAGTTTATCAAAAATTCTTTTATGAAAAATTAATTAAACAAGACCATACGAAAAAGATTTAAGCGAAATTCAATATTAACCAAACCAAAAAATCATATCAACATGTATTGTAAAAATCTAACTTCACGATTTATCCTATTCACAGGAATGCTTTTATTGCTCAGTGCTTGCCAAAACAAAATCCAGCAAACCATCGATACGGATCAAAGAAAATTGGAAGATGGTTTTTATTTGGTTCATCGTAGTGGAGAAAAGAATGCTGAAGTTTTCCCCTTAGCAGCAAACGAAAAATTGATTCGCTTCAACGAGGAATTTCTAGACAAGACAGATCAAGAAGAAGTCTTCCTTGTAGTGGATACCAAAGAATTTGTTCCCCTACAGTTAAGTAAAAAACCCAATACAGAAACCCAAGCGGATCAACGAAAAAAATTATTACTGTCGCTCTCCTCAAATGCAACAGAACGATTAAAGGATTTTACCACCAAGCATTTAAACAAAACCACTTCCATTGTCGTCAACGGAGAAGCCCTGACCAAGCATAAAATCAAATCGGTGATTGATAGTGGTCTTTTACAAATTACCCGATGCACAGATAATGCCTGCGAACTTTTGTACGTAGCGCTACAGGATAATGTGCAACAAAAAGAATAACCCTCTTTTCTTTAGCTGACCTTAGGGCAATATTGCTTAAGAAAGCAAATTCGTTTTTTGCCTCAAGGCGAGCTTAACTGCTTCTCGTTGGATTTTTTTTTAGAAATTTTGAAAAAAATGTCAAAAATTTATGGAATTTCTTGATGCCGTGTATCTATATAGTAGAACAAATAGAATCCTGCCAATCTAGTTGGATCCCTAAAGATTGGTGGCACTTGATAATTACATACCATTTCCTAGATGATTCACCAGGTTTGGGTTGCGAAGCTATGCGTGAGTGTAGCGGTTGCGAAGGAGACGAGCATCCGGTTCGTCTTGAGGGTGGGATCCCACCCTTTTGCACAAATTATGCTTATTTCTCAAAAAATTTCAATAACATTATAAAACTTTGTGCTGGCAAAAAACTTAATATTAACGTGTTTAAAAAAAATTACCTAGATTGAATTATTTTCATCTTTTTCTTGTTGATGCTGTAATTGATTGGTTTGTAAGGAGCAAACTGTCAAGCTTTATATCATAAACAAAATTTATAAAACCAATGAGTATATTTTTTACTTCCGACCATCATTTTGGTCATGAAAACATTATTAGATTTTGCGACAGACCTTTTGCCGATGCGAAAGAGATGAATCAACAACTGATTGAACGATGGAATGAAAAGATAAAACTCAAAGATCAAGTTTATCACTTAGGAGACTTTGCCTTGACGTATAAGGAAAACTTGGAAACCATCCTCAATCAACTCAACGGACGAATCTGTCTAATTACCGGTAATCACGAAAAAGCTGCTTTGCAACTCAAACATAAATTCGAATGGGTAAAAGAGTACTACGAACTCAAAGTAAAAGATCCGGATTGTAAAAACGGTGTGCAAAGAATCATTCTTTTTCACTATGCCATGAGAACTTGGCGTGGAGAATCTCGAGGCAATTGGCATTTGTACGGACACAGTCACGGAAATTTGCCCGACTTGGAAGATCGACATTGCTTTGATGTGGGCGTAGACTGTCATGATTTTTATCCCCTGTCCTACGAAGAAGTTAAGGCAATTATGAAAACGAAGAATTGGGTGCCACCTTATTTAAGAGAAAAAGAACAGGAAAAAGAACAGGAAAAAGAACAGGAAAAAGAGTAAACTACCACCACCAGAGGTGGTGGCATTAATAAAATAAAACCTTCAAAGGAGGTACAACAAAGAGAATAAGGTTTGCGCTAAAAGTGGCGGGAGAGCAAGGCAAAATATGTGGGTGCGCCTGCCTGACGGCCAATGTCATTAAGATTGAAAAAAAAATATACGTTGGAAATTTTGATGAAAAAAAAGTTAAGTGATTTTTAGAGTAAAATTGCAATTTACAAACCACTTAAGCTGGACTTTAGCATTATGCTATGATCCAAAAAATAAAAAAAATAAAGAGAATTCTTAGTTAGTGCATAAATTTGAGTAACGACACTTAAATTTATGATTACACTACCAAAAGAATTCTCGAAACAAATATCGGAATTTGCTCCGTTATTCAGAAAAAAGGTCTTTGAACATGCGAAAATTATATTGACAGGCTGCTTGCTTGTAGTTGGTCGTCGGACAGTATGTAGTGCTCTACGAGCAGTTGGTTTGAGTCAAGAGAAGCAATTCCATAAATACCACCGTGTATTAAGTTTAGCAAAATGGTCTTGCTATAAAGCAGCTCGAATATTACTACAGATGTTAGTCAATTACTTTTTTGATAAGTCTTCTGCTCTAGTCTTTGGAATAGACGAAACTATTGAAAGACGTCGAGGTCGACTTATTAAAGCAAAAGGCATCTATCGAGATCCAGTTCGTTCTTCTAAAAGCCATTTTGTCAAATGCAGTGGTTTACGTTGGATCAGCTTGATGCTTTTAACACCAATAAGTTGGGCTAATCGAGTATGGGCTTTACCTTTTTTGACTGTACTTGCTCCATCTGAACGATACAACAAAGAAAGAGGAAAACAACATAAAAAAATCACCGATTGGGCTCGACAGATGATGTTACAACTTAGTCGCTGGTTGCCTAATCGTTTGATTATCATAGTGGCGGACTCCTCTTATGCAGTAATCGAATTACTAGCTTCAGTACGTCACCATGTTTGTGTTATTACCAGATTACGTCTCGATGCAGCCCTTTATGACTTTGTTCCTAAACGACCAAAAGGTAAAGTAGGACGAAATCGTAAAAAAGGAGAACGATTAAAAAATCTTCAAGACTTAGCTGATGATCCGACAACGAAATGGACTAAAATCACTATTCCTAAATGGTATAATCATGGCTGTGTTGAAATGCTAGTAGCAACACAAACAGCTATTTGGTACCATAGTGGAAGGACACCACTTCCCATTCGATGGGTATTGATAAAAGATCCTAACGGAAAAATCAAAACTAGTGCTTTACTCTGTACTAAATTAGATTTGGAACTTAAATCAATTATTAACTACTTTATTCAAAGATGGACTGTTGAAGTTACCTTTGAAGAAGTTAGAGCTCATTTAGGTGTAGAATCTCAAAGACAATGGTCTGATTTGGCTATTGCCAGAACAACACCCATCTTAATGGCTCTTTTTAGTATCGTTACCCTTTGGGCTGATCAACTTTATAAACTTGGACTTGTCAATATGAAACCTTGCGCATGGTATCAAAAATCACATCCGACTTTTTCGGATGCTATCGCCGCTGTAAGATTACAGGTTTGGCGAGAAAACTATTTTTCAACGTCCCGTTTTAAGGACGACATTGATAATTTAAATTATAAGTACTTTAGTTTATTAGTCGACATCGCTACTAGAGCCGCTTAATTGCTAAAGTCCAGTTAAGAGCATGTTTAAATTTAACACTTTGGCTAATATGAAGCCCTTTCCGCCAATCATTTCGCCTAATTTTTTAGCAATAGCTTTAGCTATTCCTAAAAAATGGAGGCTCATCCTTGACGAAAATCTTCTTCATATTATTCCAAAAGCTAATTTTAAACATACTCTAACAAAAAAAAAATGAATAGCCCAAAAGTACGGATTATAGAGGACCTAATAAAGTTTTTAAATGAATCAGTGAAGAATAAAGAAAAATATACGACTTATGAGTCAGCCTTTACAAAGCCAAAGAAATTGACATTTAAGTTAATGGTATTGTTTTTATTGAATTTGCCAAAAAAGAGTTTGGGGATTGAAGTAGAATCTTTTTTTAAGCTACTGAATCTGGAAAATTTAACATGTACAAAGAGTGCAATAAGTCAGGCAAGATATAAACTAACTCCGAGGATTTTCATAGCATGGAATGATGTGTTACAGGATTCTTATTATAAGCATACAAAATGTTCAGTTAAAACTTGGGGGAAGTACCATTTACAAGGAGTAGATGGTACGACGTTTCACTTGATGGATACAGAAGACATACGAGAAGAGTTTGGCTGTCAGCCCAATCAACATGGAGGAGTGCCAATGGCAAGAGTGATAGCACGAGTAGATGTATTGAATGAAATCATAATAGGAGGTGAAATAGGCTCAATTAACAAAGGTGAAAAAGAAATGGCTGTTAGGCAATTGGATGAAGTTGCTGCTAATGTGATTAGTATATATGATAGAAATTTTGCAAGTTTTGCTTTTATCTATGAGCATATGCGCCGAGAT
>NW_028284217.1:20000-37579 GCF_059516105.1 Syngnathus floridae | reverse complement strand
CTCTGGAAGCCTCGTTCGGCTTAAAGAGTGAGGAGTGAAGCACCCGGAGAACCGCCTGGAAGTGCTGTGGAGGCTCGGCGGGCCGCGTAAAACGCTTAGCCGGGGCTCTGGAAGCCTCGTTCGGCTTAAACAGTGAGCAGGAAAGCACCCGTGGAACCGGCTGGAGGTGCGGTGGAAGCTCAGCGGGCCGCGTAAAACGCTTAGCCGGGGCTCTGGAAGCCTCCTCGGGGGTCAAGAGTTAGGAGAAAAAGCACCCCCGAGAACCGGCCGGGTCCTCCACGAACCGTGAAAAAGATGTCGAGTGCCTCTACCTTAAGAGAGTCATAGTTACTCCCGCCGTTTGGCCGAAGGTGTATTTACTCGCCGTGTCCGCTGGAGGGAGGTATTTCCCCGCTCCAACGGCACCGGCGGCTTCCGAACGTCTCCCCGAGCGCTCGGAAGTCCGCGCGGGGGGGAGAAGCGGGCCGTGCGAGGTACCGGGTGGAGCTGGACCGTCACCGGGTCCGCTCGTCGTGCGCGCCGGCCGCTGGAAGTCGAAAAAAGCTCCGCGATCTCATCCGCGGAGTGCAGATCCGCTGGGCTGGAGCTATTTTGGGCCACTTGGCGCGCGCGCACGGCCTCCCGGAGGTGCCGGGTGGAGTGCGCGAGCGCACCGGCCGCTGGAAGTCGGATGAAGTTCCGCGATCTCATCGCGGAGCTTGTAAAGTGCAGATCCGGTCGGCCTGGAGCTATTTTCGGCCACTTGGCGCATGCGCACGGCCTCCCGGAGGTGCCGGGTGGAGTGCGCGAGCGCACCGGCCGCTGGAAGTCGGATAAAGCTCCGCGATCTCATCCGCGGTGCTTGTAAAGTGCAGATCCGGTCGGCTAGGAGCTATTTTCGGCCACTTGCGCATGCGCACGGCCTCCCGGAGGTTCCGGGCGGCGTGCGTAAGCGCACGGGCCGCTGGAAGTCGAATAATGCTCCGCGATCTCATCCGCGGTGCTTGTAACAGCCGATCCGCTGGGCTGGAGCTATTTTGGGCCACTTGGCGCGCGCGCACGGCCTCCCGGAGGTTCCGGCGGCGTGCCGGGTGGAGTGCGCGAGCGCACCGGCCGCTGGAAGTCGAATAATGCTCCGCGATCTCATCCGCGGTGCTTACAACTAGCCGATCCGGTCGGCCTGGAGCTATTTTCGGCCACTTGGCCCGCGCGCACGGCCTCCCGGCTGTCCCGGTGGTCCCGGTCGCCTCCGCGGACGGTTAAAAAAATCTCAAGTGGGCCTACCTTAAGAGAGTGACAGTTACTCCCGCCGTTTGGCCGCTCAAAGTGCCACCGGACGCGCAGCAACGGGTGTGTGCGCTAAGTGCGAGAGGTGGCGTATTTACCCGCCGTGTCCGCTAGAGGGAGGTATTTCCCGTTACAAGCTCCGGGAAGATCAGCGGGACGCGGAGAACGCTTAGCCGGGGTGCTGGGAGCCTCGTTCGGCTTAGAAAGTGAGGTGGAAAGCACTCGGGGAACCGGCTGGAGGTGCTCTGGAAGCTCAGCGGCCCGCGTAAAACGCTTAGCCGGGGCTCTGGAAGCCTCGTTCGGCTTAACAGTGAGGAGGAAAGCACCCGGGAACCGGCTGGAAGTGCTCCGGAAGCTCAGCGGGCCGCGTAAAACGCTTAGCCGGGGCTCTGGAAGCCTCGTTCGGCTTATAAAGCGAGGAGGAAAGCAGCCGGGGAACCGGCTGGAGGTGCTCTGGAAGTTCAGCGGACCGCGTAAAACGTTTAGCCGGGGCTCTGGAAGCCTCCTCGGGCGTCAAGAGTTAGGAGGAAAGCATTGTGAGGGCCGGCTGGGGGTGCTCTGGAAGTCCAGCGGGCCGCGTAAAACGCTTAGCCGGGGCTCTGGAAGCCTCGTTCGGCTTAAAGAGTGAGGAGGAAAGTACTGGGGGAACCGGCTGGAGGTGCTGTGGAAGCTCAGTGGGCTGCGTAAAACGCTTAGCCGAGGCTCTGGAAGCCTCCTCGGGCGTCAAGAGTTAGGAGGAAAGCCTCATGAGAACCGGCTGGAGGTGCTGTGGAAGCTCGGCGGGCCGCGTAAAACGCTTAGCCGGGGTGCTGGAAGCCTCCTCGGGCGTCAAGAGTTAGGAGGAAAGCATCATAAGAACCGGCTGGGGTGCTGTGGAAGTCCAGCGGGCCGCGTAAAACGCTTAGCCGAGGCTCTGGAAGCCTCGTTCGGCTTAAAGAGTGAGGAGGAATGCATCATGAGAACCGGCTGGAGGTGCTGTGGAAGCTCAGCGGGCCGCGTAAAACGCTTATCCGAGGCTCTGGAAGCCTCCTCGGGCGTCAAGAGTTAGGAGGAAAGCCTCATGAGAACCGGCTGGAGGTGCTGTGGAAGCTCAGCGGGCCGCGTAAAACGCTTAGCCGGGGCTCTGGAAGCCCTCGGGCGGCTTAGAAAGTGAGGAGGAAAGCAGCCGGGGAACCGGCTGGAGGTGCTTTGGAAGTTCAGCGGGCCGCGTAAAACGCTTAGCCGGGGCTCTGGAAGCCTCCTCGGGCGTCGAGAGTTAGGAGAAAAAGCACCCCCGAGAACCGGCCGGGTCGTCCACGAACCGCTAAAAAGATGTCGAGTGCCGCTACCTTAAGAGAGTCATAGTTACTCCCGCCGTTTGGCCGAAGGTGTATTTACTCGCCGTGTCCGCTGGAGGGAGGTATTTCCCCGCTCCAACGTCACCGGCGGCTTCCGAACGTCTCCCCGAGCGCTCGGAAGTCCGCGCGGGGGGGGGAGAAGCGGGCCGTGCGAGGTACCGGGTGGAGCTGGACCGTCACCTGGTCCGCTCGTCGGGCGCGCCGGCCGCTGGAAGTCGAACAAAGCTCCGCGATCTCATCCGCGGTGCTTGTAAAGTGCAGATCCGCTGGGCTGGAGCTATTTTGGGCCACTTGGCGCGCGCGCACGGCCTCCCGGAGGTGCCGGGTGGAGTGCGCGAGCGCACCGGCCGCTGGAAGTCGGATAAAGCTCCGCGATCTCATCCGCGGAGCTTGTAAAGTGCAGATCCGCTGGGGCTGGAGCTATTTTCGGCCACTTGCGCATGCGCACGGCCTCCCGGAGGTGCCGGGTGGAGTGCGCGAGCGCACCGGCCGCTGGAAGTCGGATAAAGCTCCGCGATCTCATCCGCGGAGCTTGTAAAGTGCAGATCCGCTGGGCTGGAGCTATTTTCGGCCACTTGCGCATGCGCACGGCCTCCCGGAGGTTCCGGGCGGCGTGCGTAAGCGCACCGGCCGCTGGAAGTCGAATAATGCTCCGCGATCTCATCCGCGGTGCTTACAACTAGCCGATCCGGTCGGCCTGGAGCTATTTTCGGCCACTTGGCCCGCGCGCACGGCCTCCCGGCTGTCCCGGTGGTCCCGGTCGCCTCCGCGGGCGGTTAAAAAAATCTCAAGTGAGCCTACCTTAAGAGAGTGACTGTTACTCCCGCCGTTTGGCCGCTCAGAGTGCCACCGGACGCGCAGCAACGCGAGTGTGCGCTAAGTGCGAGAGGTGGCGTATTTACCCGCCGTGTCCGCTAGAGGGAGGTATTTCCCCGTTACAAGCTCCGGGAAGATCAGCGGGACGCGGAGAACGCTTAGCCGGGGCTCTGGAAGCCTCGGGCGGCTTAGAAAGTGAGGAGAAAAGCACCCGGAGAAGCGGCTGGAGGTGCTCTGGAAGTTCAGCGGGCCGCGTAAAACGCTTAGCCGGGGCTCTGGAAGCCTCGTTCGGCTTATAAAGTGAGGAGGAAAGCACTCGGGGAACCGGCTGGAGGTGCTGTGGAAGTTCAGCGGGCCGCGTAAAACGCTTAGCCGGGGCTCTGGAAGCCTCGTTCGGCTTAGGAAGTGAGGTGGAAAGCACCCGGAGAATATTTCAATATGATTTGACTATAAATGCGATCATATGTAGTATATATCACATATTTATCCACGAACCGTTCAAGAAATGTCAAATGAGCCTAACTTAAGAGAGTGACTGTTACTCCCGCCGTTTGGCCGCTCAAAGTGCCACCGGACGCGCAGCAACGGGTGTGTGCGCTAAGTGCGAGAGGTGGCGTATTTACCCGCCGTGTCCGCTGGAGGGAGGTAATTCCCCGTTACGACCTCCGGGGAGATCAACGGGACGTGGAGAACGCTTAGCCGGGGCTCTGGAAGCCTCGGGCGGCTTAGAAAGTGAGGAGGAAAGCAGCCGGGGAACCGGCTGGAGGTGCTCTGGAAGCTCAGCGGGCCGCGCAAAACGCTTAGCCGGGGCTCTGGAAGCCTCGTTCGGCTTAAACAGTGAGGAGGAAAGCAGCCGTGGAACCGGCTGGAAGTGCTGTGGAGGCTCGGCGGGCCGCGTAAAATGCTTAGCCGGGGTGCTGGAAGCCTCGTTCGGCTTAAAGAGTGAGGAGTAAAGCACCATGAGGACCGTCTGGAGGTCTTCTGGAAGCACAGCGGGCCGTGGAGAACGCTTAGCCGGGGTGGTGGAAGCCTGGGCCGGCTTAGAGAGTGAGGAGTAAAGCACCATGAGGACCGGCTGGAGGTCTTCTGGAAGCACAGCGGGCCGTGGAGAACGCTTAGCCGGGGTGCTGGAAGTCGAGTAAGGCTCAGCCATCTCGTCCAAGGTGCTTACAAAGTGCATGTCCGCTCGGCTGGAGGTATTTCCGGCCACCCGGCGCGTGTGCACGGCCTCTGGGTGGCTCCGGGCCGGCTAGAATTCCGGACCGCGATCGCTAACTCGCGGGACCCTAAATGGCCCGCGGACCAGCCGGCGGGACCTCGGTGACCACCCATCCGCCTCGCGGTGGTCCCCGGCCGGGTAGAATTCCGGACCGCGATCGGTACCTCGCGGGACCCTAAATGGCCCGCGGACCAGCCGGCGGGACCTCGGTGAGCACCCATCCGCCTCGCGGTGGTTCCCGGCCGGCTAGAATTCCGGACCGTGATCGCTAACTCGCGGGACCCTAAATGGCCCGCGGACCAGCCGGCGGGACCTCGGTGACCACCCATCCGCCTCGCGGTGGTCCCCGGCCGGGTAGAATTCCGGACCGCGATCGGTACCTCGCGGGACCCTAAATGTCCCGCGGACCAGCCGGCGGGACCTCGGTGAGCACCCATCCGCCTCGCGGTGGTTCCCGGCCGGCTAGAATTCCGGACCGCGATCGCTAACTCGCGGGACCCTAAATGGCCCGCGGACCAGCCGGCGGGACCTCATTGAAGACCCATCCGCCTCGCGGTGGTCCCCGGCCGGCTAGAATTCCGGACCGCGATCGGTACCTCGCGGGACCCTAAATGGCCCGCGGACCAGCCGGCGGGACCTCGGTGAGCACCCATCCGCCTCGCGGTGGTTCCCGGCCGGCTAGAATTCCGGACCGCGATCGCTAACTCGCGGGACCCTAAATGGCCCGCGGACCAGCCGGCGGGACCTCGGTGACCACCCATCCGCCTCGCGGTGGTCCCCGGCCGGGTAGAATTCCGGACCGCGATCGGTACCTCGCGGGACCCTAAATGGCCCGCGGACCAGCCGGCGGGACCTCGGTGAGCACCCATCCGCCTCGCGGTGGTTCCCGGCCGGCTAGAATTCCGGACCGCGATCGGTAACTCGCGGGACCCTAAATGGCCCGCGGACCAGCCGGCGGGACCTCGGTGAAGACCCATCCGCCTCGCGGTGGTCCCCGGCCGGCTAGAATTCCGGACCGCGATCGGTAACTCGCGGGACCCTAAATGGCCCGCGGACCAGCCGGCGGGACCTCGGTGAAGACCCATCCGCCTCGCGGTGGTCCCCGGCCGGGTAGAATTCCGGACCGCGATCGGTAACTCGCGGGACCCTAAATGGCCCGCGGACCAGCCGGCGGGACCTCGGTGAAGACCCATCCGCCTCGCGGTGGTCCCCGGCCGGCTAGAATTCCGGACCGCGATCGGTAACTCGCGGGACCCTAAATGGCCCGCGGACCAGCCGGCGGGACCTCGGTGAAGACCCATCCGCCTCGCGGTGGTCCCCGGCCGGCTAGAATTCCGGACCGCGATCGGTAACTCGCGGGACCCTAAATGGCCCGCGGACCAGCCGGCGGGACCTCGGTGAAGACCCATCCGCCTCGCGGTGGTCCCTGGCCGGGTAGAATTCCGGACCGCGATCGCTAACTCGCGGGACCCTAAATGGCCCGCGGACCAGCCGGCGGGACCTCGGTGAAGACCCATCCGCCTCGCGGTGGTCCCCGGCCGGCTAGAATTCCGGACCGCGATCGCTAACTCTCGGGACCCTAAATGGCCCGCGGACCAGCCGGCGGGACCTCGGTGACCACCCATCCGCCTCGCGGTGGTCCCTGGCCGGCTAGAATTCCGGACCGCGATCGCTAACTCGCGGGACCCTAAATGGCCCGCGGACCAGCCGGCGGTACCTCGGTGACCACCCATCCGCCTCGCGGTGGTCCCTGGCCGGGTAGAATTCCGGACCGCGATCGGTAACTCGCGGGACCCTAAATGGCCCGCGGACCAGCCGGCGGGACCTCGGTGAAGACCCATCCGCCTCGCGGTGGTCCCCGGCCGGCTAGAATTCCGGACCGCGATCGCTAACTCGCGGGACCGCAATTGGCCCGCGGACCAGCCGGCGGGACCCGCTTGACTTCCTATCCGCCTTCGCTGGTTCCCAAGTCGGCTAGAATTCCGGACCGCGATCGCTAACTCGCGGGACCGCAATTGGCCCGCGGACCAGCCGGCGGGACCCACTTGACTTCCTATCCGCCTTCGCTGGTTCCCAAGTCGGCTAGAATTCCGGACCGCAATCGCTAACTCGCGGGACCGCAATTGGCCCGCGGACCAGCCGGCGGGACCCAATCCACTTCCTATCCGCCTTCGCTGGTTCCCAAGTCGGCTAGAATTCCGGACCGCGATCGCTAACTCGCGGGACCGCAATTGGCCCGCGGACCAGCCGGCGGGACGCGCTTGACTTCCTATCCGCCTTCGCTGGTTCCCAAGTCGGCCACAAATTACGATTATTCGGCCTCTCGCTCTGGAAGTGCCATCGGCACTTGCTCGGAAAAGTGTCCGCCTCTTCTGGTTCCCTAGGTCGGCCGCCAAATGCGAAAAATCGGCCTCTACCCCGTTTGGGTACCAGGGGTAGGGTGCAGTACCAACTTTGGTCTTCAGGTGCGCCAGAGCGCGATGGTTGGTCCCACTAGTCAGCGTACTCATCGACGGTTTACTCCCCTTTCGCAAAATATAGTGGGCACGTATGTGCAGGACTGTTTATTTTTATTTTGAAAAATTTTCTAAGTGCCAGCGGACGCTGGCACACGACGTGTCCGAGCCACGATGGTGCCCAGGCCGGACAGCGACGGCGAAAAAGCCCATTCTGGAAGTTTCGAATATGCCAACGGCAAAAGCGGCGTGATGTGTCCGCCTCGGCTGGTTCTCCGGCCGGCCAGAAAAAGTGAAAATTCGGCCTCTCGCTCTGGAGGTCCGACGAACTTTGGCGAATATTTTCTAAGTGCCAACGGGTGTTACACCGTAATGTGTCCGACGCGGCTGGTTCCTCCGGTCGGCCAGAAAAAGTGAAAATTCGGCCTCTTCGCCTGGAAGTCCGGCCGACTTGGGCGAATATTTTCTAAGTGCCAACGGGTGTTGCGCCGAAATGTGTCCGACTCGGCTGGTTCCCCGAGTCGGCCCGAACGAGCGAAAATTCGGCCTCTTCGCCTGGAAGTCCGACGAACTTTGGCGAATATTTTCTAAGTGCCAACGGGTGTTCGGCCGTAATGTGTCCGACTCGGCTGGTTCCCCGAGTCGGCCCGAACGAGCGAAAATTCGGCCTCTTCGCCTGGAGGTCCAACGAACTTTGGCGAATATTTTCTAAGTGCCAACGGGTGTTACACCGTAATGTGTCCGACTCGGCTGGTTCCCCGAGTCGGTCAGAAAAAGTGAAAATTCAGGCTCTTCGCCTGGAAGTCCGGCCGACTTTGGCGAATATTTTCTAAGTGCCAACGGGTTTTCGGCCGTAATGTGTCCGACTCGGCTGGTTCCCCGAGTCGGCCCGAACGAGCGAAAATTCAGCCTCTTCGCCTGGAAGTCCGGCCGACTTTGGCGAATATTTTCTAAGTGCCAACGGGTGTTCGGCCGTAACGTGTCCGACTCGGCTGGTTCCCCGAGTCGGCCCGAACGAGTGAAAATTCGGCCTCTTGCTCTGGAAGTCCTGCCAATTTGAGCGAATATTTTCTAAGTGCCATCGGGTCTTGCCCGGAAAAGTGTCCGACTCGGCTGGTTCCCTAGTTCGGCCACATAATGTGAAAATTCGGCCTCTTGCTCTGGAAGTCCTGCCAACTTGAGCGAATATTTTCTAAGTGCCATCGGGTCTTGCCCGGAAAAGTGTCCGACTCGGCTGGTTCCCCGAGTCGGCCCGAACGAGCGAAAATTCGGCCTCTTGCTCTGGAAGTCCTGCCAACTTGAGCGAATATTTTCTAAGTGCCATCGGGTCTTGCCCGGAAAAGTGTCCGACTCGGCTGGTTCCCCGAGTCGGCCCGAACGAGCGAAAATTCGGCCTCTTGCTCTGGAAGTCCTGCCAACTTGAGCGAATATTTTCTAAGTGCCATCGGGTCTTGCCCGGAAAAGTGTCCGACTCGGCTGGTTCCCCGAGTCGGCCACGGAATGTGAAAATTCGGCCTCTTGCTCTGGAAGTCCTGCCAACTTGAGCGAATATTTTCTAAGTGCCATCGGGTCTTGCCCGGAAAAGTGTCCGACTCGGCTGGTTCCCCGAGTCGGCCCGAACGAGCGAAAATTCGGCCTCTTGCTCTGGAAGTCCTGCCAACTTGAGCGAATATTTTCTAAGTGCCATCGGGTCTTGCCCGGAAAAGTGTCCGACTCGGCTGGTTCCCTAGTTCGGCCACATAATGTGAAAATTCGGCCTCTTGCTCTGGAAGTCCTGCCAACTTGAGCGAATATTTTCTAAGTGCCATCGGGTCTTGCCCGGAAAAGTGTCCGACTCGTCTGGTTCCCCGAGTCGGCCCGAACGAGCGAAAATTCGGCCTCTTGCTCTGGAAGTCCTGCCAACTTGAGCGAATATTTTCTAAGTGCCATCGGGTCTTGCCCGGAAAAGTGTCCGACTCGGCTGGTTCCCCGAGTCGGCCACGGAATGTGAAAATTCGGCCTCTTGCTCTGGAAGTCCTGCCAACTTGAGCGAATATTTTCTAAGTGCCATCGGGTCTTGCCCGGAAAAGTGTCCGACTCGGCTGGTTCCCCGAGTCGGCCCGAACGAGCGAAAATTCGGCCTCTTGCTCTGGAAGTCCTGCCAACTTGAGCGAATATTTTCTAAGTGCCATCGGGTCTTGCCCGGAAAAGTGTCCGACTCGGCTGGTTCCCTAGTTCGGCCACATAATGTGAAAATTCGGCCTCTTGCTCTGGAAGTCCTGCCAACTTGAGCGAATATTTTCTAAGTGCCATCGGGTCTTGCCCGGAAAAGTGTCCGACTCGTCTGGTTCCCCGAGTCGGCCCGAACGAGCGAAAATTCGGCCTCTTGCTCTGGAAGTCCTGCCAACTTGAGCGAATATTTTCTAAGTGCCATCGGGTCTTGCCCGGAAAAGTGTCCGACTCGGCTGGTTCCCCGAGTCGGCCACGGAATGTGAAAATTCGGCCTCTCGCTCTGGAAGTCCTGCCAACTTGAGCGAATATTTTCTAAGTGCCATCGGGTCTTGCCCGGAAAAGTGTCCGACTCGGCTGGTTCCCCGAGTCGGCCCGAACGAGCGAAAATTCGGCCTCTCGCTCTGGAAGTCCTGCCAACTTGAGCGAATATTTTCTAAGTGCCATCGGGTCTCTCCCGGAAAAGTGTCCGACTCGTCCGGTTCCCTAGTTCGGCCACATAATGTGAAAATTCGGCCTCTTGCTCTGGAAGTCCTGCCAACTTGAGCGAAAATTTTCTAAGTGCCATCGGGTCTCTCCCGGAAAAGTGTCCGACTCGTCCGGTTCCCTAGTTCGGCCACATAATGTGAAAATTCGGCCTCTTGCTCTGGAAGTCCTGCCAACTTGAGCGAATATTTTCCAAGTGCCATCGGGTCTCTCCCGGAAAAGTGTCCGCCTCGTCCGGTTCCCTAGTTCGGCCACGGAATGTGAAAATTCGGCCTCTCTGAGGTACCAGGGGTACGCATTTAGGTACCAGGGGTAGTCGCTGAGGTACCAGGGGTATGCATTTAGGTACCAGGGGAGACCACTACGGTCTGTTGGTCCCCCTAGTTAGTGTACTCATCGGTTTACTCCCCTTTCGCAAAATATAGTCGGCACGTATGTGCAGGACTGTTTATTTTTATTTTGAAAAATGTTCTAAGTGCCAACGGAAGCTGGCACACGAACTGTCCGAGCCACGATGGTGCCCAGGCCGGACAGCGACGGCGAAAAAGCCGATGTGTGTTTGATGGAAGTTTCGAATATTTTCAAAGTGCCAACGGCACTTGCGGGGTGATGTGTCCGCCTCGTCTGGTTCCCCAGGTCGGCCAGAAAAAGTGAAAATTCGGCCTCTTCTCCTGGAAGTCCGGCCAAGTTTGGCGAATATTTTCAAAGTGCCAACGGCACTTGCGGGGTGATGTGTCCGCCTCGTCTGGTTCCCCAGGTCGGCCAGAACAAGTGAAAATTCGGCCTCTTCTCCTGGAAGTCCGGCCAAGTTTGGCGAATATTTTCAAAGTGCCAACGGCACTTGCGGGGTGATGTGTCCGCCTCGTCTGGTTCCCCAGGTCGGCCAGAACAAGTGAAAATTCGGCCTCTTCTCCTGGAAGTCCGGCCAAGTTTGGCGAATATTTTCAAAGTGCCAACGGCACTTGCGGGGTGATGTGTCCGCCTCGTCTGGTTCCCCATAACGGCCAGAACAAGTGAAAATTCGGCCTCTTCTCCTGGAAGTCTGGCCAAGTTTGGCGAATATTTTCAAAGTGCCAACGGCACTTGCGGGGTGATGTGTCCGCCTCGTCTGGTTCCCCATAACGGCCAGAACAAGTGAAAATTCGGCCTCTTCTCCTGGAAGTCTGGCCAAGTTTGGCGAATATTTTCAAAGTGCCAACGGCACTTGCGGGGTGATGTGTCCGCCTCGTCTGGTTCCCCATAACGGCCAGAACAAGTGAAAATTCGGCCTCTTCTCCTGGAAGTCTGGCCAAGTTTGGCGAATATTTTCTAAGTGCCAACGACTCAACCAGCGTAAAGTGTCCGCCTCGGCTGGTTCCCCACAACGGCCAGAACAAGTGAAAATTCGGCCTCTTCTCCTGGAAGTCTGGCCAAGTTTGGCGAATATTTTCTAAGTGCCAACGACTCAACCAGCGTAAAGTGTCCGCCTCGGCTGGTTCCCCAGGTCGGCCACCAAAAGTGAAAATTCGGCCTCTTCTCCTGGAAGTCTGGCCAAGTTTGGCAAATATTTTCTAAGTGCCAACGACTCGACCAGCGTAAAGTGTCCGCCTCGGCTGGTTCCCCATAACGGCCACCAAAAGTGAAAATTCGGCCTCTTCTCCTGGAAGTCAAGCCAAGTTTGGCAAATATTTTCTAAGTGCCAACGACTCAACAGCCGTAAAGTGTCCGCCTCGGCTGGTTCCCCAGGTCGGCCACCAAAAGTGAAAATTCGGCCTCTTCTCCTGGAAGTCTGGCCAAGTTTGGCGAATATTTTCTAAGTGCCAACGACTCAACCAGCGTAAAGTGTCCGCCTCGGCTGGTTCCCCATAACGGCCACCAAAAGTGAAAATTCGGCCTCTTCTCCTGGAAGTCAAGCCAAGTTTGGCAAATATTTTCTAAGTGCCAACGGCTCTTGAGCCGAAAAGTGTCCGCCTCGGCTGGTTCCCCATAACGGCCATGAAAAGTGAAAATTCGGCCTCTTCTCCTGGAAGTCAAGCCAAGTTTGGCAAATATTTTCTAAGTGCCAACGACTCAACCAGCCTAAAGTGTCCGCCTCGGCTGGTTCCCCAGGTCGGCCACCAAAAGTGAAAATTCGGCCTCTTCTCCTGGAAGTCTGGCCAAGTTTGGCAAATATTTTCTAAGTGCCAACGACTCAACCAGCCTAAAGTGTCCGCCTCGGCTGGTTCCCCAGGTCGGCCACCAAAAGTGAAAATTCGGCCTCTTCTCCTGGAAGTCAAGCCAAGTTTGGCGAATATTTTCTAAGTGCCAACGACTCAACCAGCCTAAAGTGTCCGCCTCGGCTGGTTCCCCAGGTCGGGTACCACAAGTGAAAATTCGGCCTCTTCTCCTGGAAGTCAAGCCAAGTTTGGCGAATATTTTCTAAGTGCCATCGACTCGACCAGCGTAAAGTGTCCGCCTCGGCTGGTTCCCCATAACGGCCCACAAAAGTGAAAATTCGGCCTCTTCTCCTGGAAGTCAAGCCAAGTTTGGCAAATATTTTCTAAGTGCCAACGACTCAACCAGCGTAAAGTGTCCGCCTCGGCTGGTTCCCCATAACGGCCACCAAAAGTGAAAATTCGGCCTCTTCTCCTGGAAGTCTGGCCAAGTTTGGCAAATCTTTTCTAAGTGCCAACGACTCAACCAGCCTAAAGTGTCCGCCTCGGCTGGTTCCCCAGGTCGGCCACCAAAAGTGAAAATTCGGCCTCTTCTCCTGGAAGTCTGGCCAAGTTTGGCAAATATTTTCTAAGTGCCAACGACTCAACCAGCCTAAAGTGTCCGCCTCGGCTGGTTCCCCAGGTCGGCCACCAAAAGTGAAAATTCGGCCTCTTCTCCTGGAAGTCAAGCCAAGTTTGGCGAATATTTTCTAAGTGCCAACGACTCAACCAGCCTAAAGTGTCCGCCTCGGCTGGTTCCCCAGGTCGGCCACCAAAAGTGAAAATTCGGCCTCTTCTCCTGGAAGTCAAGCCAAGTTTGGCAAATATTTTCTAAGTGCCAACGACTCAACCAGCGTAAAGTGTCCGCCTCGGCTGGTTCCCCAGGTTGGCCACCAAAAGTGAAAATTCGGCCTCTTCTCCTGGAAGTCAAGCCAAGTTTGGCAAATATTTTCTAAGTGCCAACGGCTCTTGAGCCGAAAAGTGTCCGCCTCGGCTGGTTCCCCAGGTCGGCCACCAAAAGCGAAAATTCGGCCTCTTCTCCTGGAAGTCAAGCCAAGTTTGGCAAATATTTTCTAAGTGCCAACGGCTCTTGAGCCGAAAAGTGTCCGCCTCGGCTGGTTCCCCAGGTCGGCCACCAAAAGCGAAAATTCGGCCTCTTCTCCTGGAAGTCCTGCCAACTTGTGCGAATTTTTTCTAAGTGCCAACGACTCAACAGCCGTAAAGTGTCCGCCTCGGCTGGTTCCCCATAACGGCCACCAAAAGCGAAAATTCGGCCTCTTGCTCTGGAAGTCCTGCCAACTTGTGCGAATTTTTTCTAAGTGCCAACGACTCAACAGCCGTAAAGTGTCCGCCTCGGCTGGTTCCCCATAACGGCCACCAAAAGCGAAAATTCGGCCTCTGGCCCCGGAAGTCCTGCCAACTTGTGCGAATTTTTTCTAAGTGCCAACGGCTCTTGAGCCGAAAAGTGTCCGCCTCGGCTGGTTCCCGCGGTCGGCCGCCGAAAGCGAAAATTCGGCCTCTCCCTCTTTAGGTACCAGGGGTTGGGGTACCAGGGGTAGGGTGCAGTACCAACTTTGGTCTTCAGGTGCGCCAGAGTACGATGGTTGGTCCCCCTAGTCAGCGTACTCATCAACGATTTACCCCCCTTTCGCAAAATATAGTCAGAACGAGCATGGGGGGCGCATAATTTACCCCACAAAATGAAAGGGCCCGGTGCCGAGCGCTTGGTCATGGCCGCCAGCAGCGCCCCTTGCTCGGTGGGAACACAACACGCAGGGTTGCACAGCACCCTGGAAGGCACAAAGAGAGTGAAAAATTTTCTAAGTGTCACTCTTGACGAAAAATGTCTAAGTGCCTCTCTTGACGAAAAATTTCTAAGTGCCACGCTTGACGAAAAATGTCTAAGTGCCACAGCGCTCGAAAATTTCCTAAGTGCGAGCACGGCTGTGAAATATTCAAAGTACAAGGAACGCTGGCAGAATCTCTCGACGGCCGTCTGCTCCCGGCGGCCGCCGTGAAGTCTCCCCTCCCGGGGACGGCTGTCTGCTCCCGGCAGCCGTCCTTAACCCCCTCCCCACACGTTGGACGAACACCAGCCGAGGGCGAAAGGCTCGCGGTGTGGAAGGATCGTGGCCACGGCTAATCTAGCGATGCCCGCGTTGGACGGTCACACCGCACGACAGAGCGGGGCCTGCATCCGGCGCGAGGCGGCCTTCAGGCACGTGGCTCGAGACGACCTCACCCGCCCTAGCCCGGAGCGGAAAGACTTTGAAATTTTCAAAGTCCAAGGAACACTGGCAGAATGGGAGGACCGGCCGCCTCCTTAAACACAGGCCGGAGAGATGGAGCGGGATCAGCGGCCCGCGCGTTGAGCGAACACCGGCCGAGGGCGAAAGGCTCGCGGTGTGGAAGGATCGTGGCCACGGCTAATCTAGCGATGCCCGCGTTGGACGGTCACACCGCACGACAGAGCGGGGCCTGCATCCGGCGCGAGGCGGCCTTCAGGCACGTGGTTCGAGACGACCTCACCCGCCCTAGCCCGGAGCGGAAAGACTTTGAAATAGTCAAAGTCCAAGGAACACTGGCAGAATCTCTCGACGGCCGTCTGCTCCCGGCGGCCGCCGTGAAGTCTCCCCTCCCGGGGACGGCTGTCTGCTCCCGGCAGCCGTCCATAACCCCCTCCCCACACGTTGGTTGAACATCAGCCGAGGGCGAAAGGCTCGCGGTGTGGAAGGATCGTGGCCACGGCTAATCTAGCGATGCCCGCGTTGGACGGTCACACCGCACGACAGAGCGGGGCCTGCATCCGGCGCGAGGCGGCCTTCAGGCACGTGGTTCGAGACGACCTCACCCGCCCTAGCCCGGAGCGGAAAGACTTTTCAAAGTCCAAGGAACACTGGCAGAATGGGAGGACCGGCCGCCTCCTTAAACACAGGCCGGAGCGACCGAGCGGGATCAGCGGCCCGCGCGCAGGGTCTTTGAAATGTACAAAGTCCTAGGGACAATGGCAGAATCGCTCGACGGCCGTCTGCTCCCGGCGGCCGCGGTGAAGGGACTGTACACCCCACCCGGGGACGGCTGTCTGCTCCCGGCAGCCGTCCTTCCCCCCCACCCCACACGTTGACCGACACCGGCCGAGGGCGAAAGGCTCGCGGTGTGGAAGGATCGTGGCCACGGCTAATCTAGCGATGCCCGCGTTGGACGGTCACACCGCACGACAGAGCGGGGCCTGCATCCGGCGCGAGGCGGCCTTCAGGCACGTGGTTCGAGACGACCTCACCCGCCCTAGCCCGGAGCGAAAAGACTTTGAAATATTCAAAGTCCAAGGAACACTGGCAGAATGGGAGGACCGGCCGCCTCCTTAAACACAGGCCGGAGCGACCGAGCGGGATCAGCGGCCCGCGCGGAGGGTCTTTAAAATGTACAAAGTCCTAGGAACAATGGCAGAATCGCTCGACGGCCGTCTGCTCCCGGCGGCCGCGGTGGAAGGACTGTACACCCCACCCGGGGACGGCTGTCTGCTCCCGGCAGCCGTCCTTCCCCCCCACCCACACGTTGACCGACACCGGCCGAGGGCGAAAGGCTCGCGGTGTGGAAGGATCGTGGCCACGGCTAATCTAGCGATGCCCGCGTTGGACGGTCACACCGCACGACAGAGCGGGGCCGCATCTGGCGCGAGGCGGCCTTCAGGCACGTGGTTCGAGACGACCTCACCCGCCCTAGCCCGGAGCGGAAAGACTTTGAAATTTTCAAAGTCCAAGGAACACTGGCAGAATGGGAGGACCGGCCGCCTCCTTAAACACAGGCCGGGCGAAAAATATGCGAATGTTGGGTCTCATCCAAGAAAGGGAGTTACCGGCCGCCTCCTTAAACACAGGCCGGGCGAAAAATATGCGAATGGTCCATCCAAGGAAGGAGGACCGGCCGCCTCCTTAAACACAGGCCGGGCGAAAAATATGCGAATGGTCCATCCAAGGAAGGAGGAGCGGCCGCCTCCTTAAACACAGGCCGGAGAGATGGAGCGGGATCAGCGGCCCGCGCTTTGAGCGACCACCGGCCGAGGGCGAAAGGCTCGCGGTGTGGAAGGATCGTGGCCACGGCTAATCTAGCGATGCCCGCGTTGGACGGTCACACCGCACGACAGAGCGGGGCCTGCATCCGGCGCGAGGCGGCCTTCAGGCACGTGGTTCGAGACGACTTCACCCGCCCTAGCCCGGAGCTGAAACTCTGCGAATGTTAACATCCAAGGATGGAGGCAACGGCCGTCTCGTTAAGCTGAGGCCGGAGGAAAGTCTGCGGATTCGGGGCATCCAAGGCAGATGGAGGTGCCGGCCGCCTCGGTAAACAGAGGCCGGACCGACCGACATGCGACCATGACCCGCCTTGGTAGGGCCCCCACCGGCCCCGGCTAGCGCCGGCGTTGGGTGGACGGTTCCTCCCCACTTGCGGGTCGCCCTCTAGCGCTACGGCCGCCGCGCGAGCGCGCGCTCCGACGCCGCCCCCGCAGGCCTAGCGCGAGCCGTACGGCAGCGAGACCGAGACGCCCCGATTCCACGCACGCACCTAGCGGTCATCAACGGAGGCCGAGCGCGCGATCCGACTCGCGGCACGCCACGTGGGCGTCCGCCGGCCGCGCCGGTCTACCGCGAAAGATGTTTCTCAAACCCTCGCCTAACCTAGGGACGGCTATCTCGGGAAGCCGCCCCCGCATCTGCACCTATCCGCTAAGCCCTCCCGACCACCGCGAAGCGGGAGGACGTCTATCGTGGCCGCCGGGGCGTATGACCCCTCCGCGTGAGGCGTGCGGGCTCGGGTGGGCCGCAACGACCGAGTCTGACTCGGACGGGGCGCAGCTTCCCTCCCGGTCGCAGCATCAAGCGCCGATCGCGCGACGTCACCAGCCCCCCGGGACGGTTCGTCGGGAGCACGGTACAGGCACGTAGCTCACTCTCCAGCTGGCCGCAGCGGGCCGCACCGACCGAGTCTGACTCGGCCGGGGCGCAGCTTCCCGTCTGGGTGACAGCGGCGACGAGCTGCGACTGTTGGCCGCCGCCCCTTCGTCCTTCCCGGATCCCCCCAGTGCCGACTCAACTCCGCATCCTGGCCGCAGCGAGATACCGTCGGGTTGCGGCGCCCGAGTCTGACTCGGGACGCGCGCTTCTTCCTTCGGACCACAGCGTACGTGCCTCGCGCGGGCAAAGTCGCCGGCACAGCGCCGCGCCCCCTCGACCAAGCGAGCCTCAGCCGGGCCGCGACGACCGAGTCTGACTCGGACGGAGCGCAGCTTCCCGCCTGGGTTACCGTGACGAGTCGCGGGCGGCCGTCGCCCTTTCCCCCGGACCCCGCCGTGTTCCCTCGCGGTTGCTCCTAAGCCGCCTGCTCGAGCCCAACCGATGTGCCACCCCCGTTGCCGAGTTCGCTCTCCCCGAGCTCGTCTCCCCGTCAATACCGTTCCGTGACCGTCCCGCCGCGCGGCGATCCGCTCTGCCCCAGCGCCTTCCGGCCAGCGTCCTACGGGTCTGATCTGGCCACAGCACGAGCGCTCGGCAGACAAAGCGGCGTCGCGCGGGCGAGGTCGGCTCCGGAGGCAGCGACGGGACGCGACCTGCTCCCCGCGGAG